>NC_084533.1:8040537-8298037 GCF_024500275.1 Phycodurus eques | reverse complement strand
CAGTGCACACTGATCTCAGGACTGCTTGGAAATGTTACCTAAACTCCAAGAGTCCCTTGGATTTAGCTTACAGCAGAAGAGGAAGCTAAAAAAAAAAGATGCAGTACCAACAGATTTCAACCGAAAGCGGGAATGTAAAGCTACTACCAACGCAGATCGGTAGCTTCAAAGCGTACCAGAATGGCTGGGGCAAAACTCGTCATTGCTGTCATTACCACATTCTTTTTCGATTTCAACAGAACTATCGCTGATTTCGTTGCTGAAGTCACTGGCACAGTCTTCCTCGTGTTCGTCCATGCTAGTTTACAAGCGACGCTTTTTAACCACTGATGTCACAACATGGCAGCCGCATTTTGAGGTGGCTTTTTGAATGCCCAGACGGTGATTTAGTTATTACTCGACGAATGAATAGCTATGCATCTATATCACGTGAATTATTTTATTTTTTTAACGACATAATGCTGAGTGTTTTTCAGAAGCCATCTCATCTTCACTTCCAAATGCCGTTGACAGTCTGTTAGTTCCAGAATTGGCTGCTGTTGTTTACTTTTTTTGTCAAGCCATTCACCTTTTGCTGATACATTTGGAACTAGGACGCACACTAATTCTACGCGGTGCATGCCTACGATGAGTACTGTACGTCAACAATGTCACGATGACCAAGCTTACCGGCGTGGTAAGTTTGGAAAAAAAACTTCAATGTAACGGACAATCACCTGTACATATATATACTCGTGTATAACAGTGCTTATATCGGAGATTTTAGATCCAGTCTGGTACAAGCCGATACTCTTTTTTGGGGGTGGGCTAATATCGGAGCTGTAACTGATATCAAATATCTGTTTGGAACACCCCTAATCCCATACACGCGGAACGTCACATGACCAACGTTGAAGACGGAATAGCAGACTTCCTGTGTATGCTTTACTAACGATCAAAACAAGATTGATTACATGATTATTTGAAGTGGAACTTTCTAAAATGTTTGTTTTCTTTATGGATGGTGTCTTCGGCCAAAGTTAAATACATCATATAATATTATACTTGTAAACATGAAGGAAGCCCAAACACCGTCTATAGTCAGTCATCTTTGGTGGCTCTGTGATGACATCTTGTTTAAATTTTTTAAAAAAAAGACATGGTAAAGGTTTTACGGATACTCATTGTGGTAATTTACAACCATGTGTTTGTTGTTTTCTTTATGAAAAGCAAACGTTTGTAATTCAGATCTCATGTCGGATTTGATTATTTTGTGTGTGCCCCTAATGTGGCTGGTGAAAGTCTGAAGAAAAAGGATTGTGTGCTAAAAGGGAACAGGTACTGCAATGATTTGAAACTATTTCAACCACATTGTGTTTTATGTGATTATAAAATAAATAAGAAAGACTGTGACAATGAGAAAGAATCTTTGAACGTCTGATAGAGCGGCATTTAAGAATTGTAACCTTAAGACAAGTCAAGTCTCGTGTAGTTCCATTGCTTCATGTACACTACAGTGAGACGTTTGCGAAAGGATGAAAAGTGGACACTTACGCTGTTCAAAGTGGTGCCGTTTCAAACATAATCCAGGATTTGGAGCAGAAAAATAATATCAGCAAAATTTAGGCACTTGTGTACAACAATCCTCGAGTAAGTTGAGCACTCATCCTTTCCCTTTCCTGTCTGAAATTGAATAAATGAGCAAGATGCAAGTGCACACAGTGGTGAACTTGCTTATAGGCAAGAGTCATGCATTGTGTTCAGGTTCTTATCACTTTGAGTCCACATTCGAGGTTTATTCTGATCATCAAATGTCAGTGGTTCCATTTATTTCCCAATTTTTCTTTTGCTATTTATGTATGAATGTATCTGACATTGTCATAATCATGTTAGTATCAGCTGTTCCTCACAAACAGATGCAAACTCATGCAAATGTCTGCTGCACGCTGACGGAAATAAACCTCGTCACCGCCCTCCCACAAACCTATTTGCTCCTCTCAACTTTCTGACTTTCTCACAGTTACTCAAACCAGTGTTCTTTTTTTCCTTCCCTCTGGTGAGTAATAATCACACCCTTTTGCCCTGTGACAACACAACCTCCCACTTACACCTTCGGCAAAGCTCCATCTCTCACTCACAACTGTGGGGGAGGTCAATTATCTCTGAATGTTCTGCCACAGTAGGGCCGTCTGCTCATGCAGCACCAAGGTGTTAAATAGGAAAAAAATAGACGTTTCAGCGTTTTCTCCCTCTCACATTCATCATCCTCTAAAGATACACGTTTCTTTACACGTTTGGCATTCTCCTTTTTTCCTTATTCAGTCTCACTGTATTGCTGCAACATTCCACCTTTTTCTGCTTTTGCATCTATACTCAATTATACTTTGTTAGGTTTTGTAGTGGCATCATTATTACTATGTTTGAAATAAATTAATATCTTCCTGTAGGTTTGTGTCCTGGGAATGTTCGTCAAGGATTGCCTTCTTCTACATTTTTTAAACTATAGAGGCAGTTAAAAAAACAAATAAATAAAAACTCACGCTGTAGTAAGATGAGAGCAATCACTGAGGGACCGTAAATGGTTCCTTAAACCTATTGTTAGATTGAGACTGATGAATAAAAGGTGGATTAAAAAGAGAGTATGGAGGATGGGAGCATAGATGAGGACAGACAGCGAGACAAAGTGAGCTGTAAAATCTTTGCCCCAGAGGAAGTCTGCTCGCAAAGATGGAAAGGAAGAGTTCAGGATGTAGTGAAGAGAGCAGAAGAGGAGGAAGTGGAATGAAGAGCTGAGAGGAGTAGGGAAACACAAGACAAGTGAAATGAGAGGAGAGATGGAAGAGGCTGAAAGACACGCACACAGTGTTGTCATGACAATGTCATATTCATAATAATGTGCTGCAGTTTGTAAAAAAACCAAATGTGTATCATAAAGCACTTGTAAAAGCTTCAATTGAATTCATGAATCATGAAGAATACAAATGCTGCGTTATAGCCAGAATGTACAGTGCAAAAGTCTTAGCAGTGCTTTAATGACCATCAACGCTGAGCTTAAAAAAAAAAAAAGTCACAAATTGTTTGTCCATCAGTTTATTTGGTTAGGATGCTACTTCCTGATGAATGGATGATGGCAAACATACATACGTCATACAATGACGCCATTCATATTTATTTTCAGTAGTCAACTCGCTCTGCGTGCCTCCAGTCACAAGCTAGCTCACTCACTCCTCGCTCCTAGCTGTCCTCAGTTGCACAAGCCCCCCGCCCCCGGCACCTGCAAGACTCGTTCATCCTATCACATTCAGAAATTTGCTTTGGTTATATTCGAAGATAGACTTGCATATTTTGCAAGTGATACATACTACCGTGTCGACTAGTCAGCCGGTTCAACCTTTTTTACACTTTATAAAACCAGTTTATGTCTTTACATTCTCTTTTATGTTTTATTATGTTCTTAGACAATACATTACAATTCTGGTCATTATTTTTAAATTTGTTTTATTTATTGGGGGGCTGGTGTCACAATATGAGTTGGATTGGACCCAAACGCAGACTAAGGCGGCGGAAGTAGATTAAGAATGGTTTATTGGAAGTTGGCAAAGGGTAAGGCTGTCCAATACTGGATGTGGACCGGCAGGGCAAGGAGGGAGCATGGAGCGGGAACGTGAACAGGTGGAGTGACTTGGCGGCAAGACTGGAGCAGGCAGAGAGGCGAGGCAAGCACGGGAGAACGCTGGAGACGGGAAAGAACACAATCGGGCAAGTACAGTAATGGGTCGTGGGAAAGTTACTGTCATACCACAAGAAACCTGGAAGTACGAGAGTCGGCCGGTGAGTCACAGACAATTGTCAATTCTCAGCCGAAGGTTTGCTGGGCTTGACAGGCTTTAAATGCAGGTTGTAATCAGAGCAGCTTGAAGACAAGGTGGGCGGCACAGGTGATGCTGATTTCTGGAAGAGAGAGAGTGGGACAGGGCGCAAAGCGCCACCCATGTCCCAAGGAGGAACTGCAGGGCATGCGTTATGACAGTACCCCCCTCTCAACGGATGCCTGCAGGCGTCCCACCAGGCTTCCCAGGGTGAGCGGCATGAAGTCTCTAATAAGGGGGTTGTCCAGAATCAATTTGCGAGAAATCCATGATCGTTCTTCAGGGCCATATCCCTCCTAGTCCACCAAAAATTGTAACCCTCTCCAGGATGCGTGACCCCGTGAAGGCAGGATAGTCATCGATGACACGGGGTGGTGGTGGGTGGGGGGGGTGGTACGGCCGGAGGGCTAAGAGTGCTGGTGGACACCAGTATAAGCAAGGACACGTGGAATGTTGGATGGATATTGAGGGATTGGGGAAGTTTTAACTGAACCGAGGTCGGATTAATGAGTTTGGTTACAGGGAATTGAACAATGTTGCGAGGAGTGAGTTTATGGGATTCCGTTTGGAGTGGAAGGTCACGGGAGGAGAGCCAAACCATCTGAACCACTTTGTATTGCGGAGTAGGAGATCGATGAAGATCCGCCAGCCGCTTGTTCTTTTCCGTCGACCGAGTCAACGCAGCCCAGACGTCCTTCCATACAGACTGGACCCGTCGAAGATGCTCCCTCACCGCGGGAACCGCCACTATGTGCTCTTGATCATTGAACAATGGAGTTTGGAACCATAACATGCCGTAAAAGGAGTCATATCTGTTCCGGAGCTGTTGAGGGAGTTGTGAGCATATTCCACCCACAGTAGAAAGGTGCACCAGGAGGCAGGAAGGATGAGTTCTGGTTCAGTTGGGCTGGAGTGAGGTGCATTTATCCGGGAGAGGGCATCAGGCTTGCCATTGCGTGAACCGGGGCGGAAGGAGAGACAGAAATTTAACCGGCTGAGAAATAAAGCCCATCGGGCTTGCCGGGGATTAAGCCGCTTGGCTTAACAGAGATAAACCAGGTTCTTGTGCTCAGTCCATATTATGAAGGGTGTAACAGTCCCCTCCAACCAGTGTCACCACTCCTCTACGGCCCAAATGATGGCTAGCAGCTCATAGTTCCCCAGTTCACATCAGAGTTTCGCTCAGATATGGACAGGCGACGGGAGAAAAACGCACAAGGATGACGTTTTTTGGAGTCAGGGTCCCGCTGGGAGAGGACGGCTCCTGTTCCCGTCTCAGAGGCCTCAACCTCCACCACAAAGTGGAGGGAGGGCTCAGGGTGTCGCAGGATGGGATCACTGGTGAACAGTTCCTTGAGGCGTTCGAATGCTTGCGATGCGGCGGGGGTCCAGTGCAAAGGTGAGCTGGTAGAGGTGAGACTGGTGAGAGGTACCTTGCTGTAGTCACGGATGAAACATCGATAGAAATTGCCGAAACCAAGAAAGCATTGAAGCTCCTTGCGGGTGGAGGGAATGGGCCAGTCGTTCTCAAGAAGGCTCTGGAGGATTTCACGGACATGCTGGCGGTGTTCTTTGAGGGAGCGGGAGAAGATGAGTATATCGTCAAGGCAGACTAAAACAAACCGGTTCAGCATATCACGGAGGACGTCATTGATGAAGGTTTGAAAAGAGAGAAGAGTTGCCCGTCCAGGGCCGTGACCTTCTTAGGAGATGGGAGGGGCTCAAGGGGACGCTGGAGCTGACACGCCAAGCCCTCATGAATGAAGTTGTCATCGGTGCCGGAGTCAATGAGGGCAGAGACTGGTGTATTGTGAACTGGACCAAGAATGCATCCAGGAACGGTCATACGAGAGGGAGAGCTTTGGTAGGTCTTGATTTGGCTCACCACGGCGCTCTCAGGTTGCGGTGAGCCTGGTCTTTTGACTTGAGAGCACAGGTGACAATGAAGTGTCAGGGCTGTCCACAATAGATGCACAATTTCTGAGTTACACTGCGCTGTCGTTCCTGGGGATCTAACCGGGGCCGGCCTAATTGCATTGGCTCCTCTGGTCCAGTGGGGGGTGAAGAGGAGGAGGTTCTGTGTGCGGTGGAGTCATGGGAGGCGCAGCCCCCGTGGGAGGAGTGGAACTTGTCGTAGTTCCCCGGTCATGAGCTCTCCCACGGAGGCGGTTGTCAAGTTTTATTGCCAATGATATTAAATTCTTGAGGGAGGTGGGTTCGTCCCTGGTCGCGAACTCATCTTTAAGTTGTTCAGATAACCCTTTAAAAAATAATTCCCCTTAGCTCTGCGTCGTCCCACCCGCATTCACTCCCGAATATCCGGAAATCGATAGCGTAAGATGCCACGGACCTCGAACCTTGGGTGAGAGCTAGGAGACGCCGAGTGGCTTCCCAACCCTTAAGGGGTGATCGAAAACCTTCTTGAGTGCTGACATGAATGAATCTAGTGAGGTAAGTACTGGGGAGGAATTATGCCAAAGGGCTGTGGCCATTTGACAGCTCTTCCGCACAGGAGATTGATTATGTCTGCAATTTTGGATCTGTCGGTCGCATAGCTCAGCGGTTGTTGGTCGAATACTAGCATGCAGTTTAATAGAAATTGGCTACATGACCGAGTAAGGTTCGGGAGGGGGAACGTGAGGCTCTTTGTATGGGAGGCGGGGCTCGTTAAGAATGCTCACAGGTGGATTACTGGAGTGGCTCTGGGAAGACAGGAGGGATACTTGTCGTGTGAGAGTGTTTAATGAGTCCATGATTTTGCGGAGGGCTTTGTCTTGTCTGCCTTTCCTCAACGCTTGTGTAGTTGCTGGGTCCGTCATGGCCTGAGAATTCTATCTAGATCTGGATAAGCTTACAGGGTAAGCACATCCAAGTCGGGATGTGGACCGGCAGGGCAAGGAGTGAGCATGGAGCGGGAACGTTTAGTGGCTTGGCGGTGAGACTGGAGCAGACAGAGAGACGAGGCAGGCACGGGATGAACGCTGGAGACGGGAAAGATCACAATCGGGCAAGTACAGTAGCGGGTCGTGGGAAAGTTACTGTCATACCACAAGAAACCTGGAAGTACGAGAGTCGGCCAGTGAGTCACAGACTCATGTTGAGATCTTAAGTACTTTTACAACCACACAAAATGTGAACATGTTCCAAATATAACTGCGACTTATGTTACGCACACAGACAATATGTGTGGCTATTGGAGTAGATGTAAGTAACATAAATTGAGTTTATGTGGTAAAATATAGTGTTTACAGTGCAGTTGATTCATCCATTGCTGCAGGTACACTGGGCTGTAAATAAATTAAATTGTCGTATTATTTGGAAGTCAGAACATATTAAAAACACTTTTCCGTCAAGAAAAACCTTGTGTATATACAGTGCTGTGAAAAGGTATTTATTTGCCCCTTCTCAAATCCTTATGTTTTGCATTGTTTTCCCACTTTCATGTTTAAGATCATCAAACAAATGTAAATATCAGACAAAGATAACCCAAGTAAACAAAATTAAGTTTTTAAATGGCGATTTTATTTATTAACGACTTTTTTTTTAAGCTACCTGACCCTGTGTGAAAAAAGTATTTGCCTCTTAAACCAAATAACTGGTTGGGCTACCCACAGCAGCAACAATTGTAGTGAAGCGATAAGGATATAAGTCTTTCAAGTTTCTTTGAAGATATTTTGGCCTGCTGCTCCTTGCAGAATTGTTCGAATTCAGCAACATTGGAGGGTTTTTGACCATGAACGGCATTTTTAAGATCCTGCCACAGCATTTCAATCAGATTCACTTTGATGAGGCTACACTAAAACCATTTGTTTTTTGTAAGCCATTCAGAAGTTGACTTCCTGGTGTGTTTTGGATCATTACCCTGCTGCAGAAACTAAGTGCGCTTCAGCTTGAGGTGACGAACTAATGTTCGAACATTCTGCTTCAGGATTTTCTGGTATAGAGCAGAATTCATGGTTCCATCAATCACAACAAGTCGTCCAGGTCCTGAATTAGGAAACGGACCCAGACCAGCACACTACTACCATCACCATGTTTGACTGTTGGTATGCTGTTCTTTTTCTGAAATGCTGTGTTATATTTATGCCAGATGTAATGAGAAACACACCTTCCAGAAGGTTCAACTTTGGTCTTGTCAGTCCATAGAATATTCCTCTACAAGTCTTGGGAATCATTTTTTGCAAAGTAATATGAGCCTTTATGTTAATTTTGTTCAGCAGTGGTTTTTACCTTAGAACTCTGCCATGGATGCCATTTTTGCCCAGTCTCTTTCTTATTGTTAGTCATGAACACAGATCTTAACTGAGGCAAGGGAGGCCTGCATTTCTTTAGATGTTGTCCTGGGTTCCTTTGTGACCTTCTGGGTGAGTCGTCGTCATGCTCTTGGGGTAATTTTTGTAGGCCGCCCACTCGTGGAAAGGTTCACCATTGTTCCAAGTTTTCTACATTGGAGGATAATGGTTCTCACCATGGTTCGCTGGTATCCTAAAGCTTTAGAAATTACTTGGTAACCCTATCCAGACTGATAGATGTCAGTTACTTTATTTTTCATATGTTTTTGAATTTCTTTGGATTGTGGCTTTTTGTTGTACCTTTTGGAGAGCTTTTGGCCGACTTCATTTGGTCAGATTGAACAGGTCTGGAGGTAATAAGGCTTGGGTGTGGTCAGTGAAAATGGACTCGGCTTTCCCAAAAAATGTGATAAGCCACAGTTAATTCATCATTCAACAACGGGGGCTTTTAGTTTTTCACACGGGTTCAGGTAGCTTTGAAAAGTTTTTTTCCTCTTAATTAAAAAAATAAATAAATCACGGTTTATCTTTATCTTTATCTGATATATACAGTACATTGGTTTCATGATCTTAAACATTAAAGTGGGGGAACTATGCAAAAAAATTAGAAGGGGGCAAATACTTTTTCATAGCACTGTGTATAATGTATACTATTTACTTAACTTTATTTTTAATTTCACATGTAGGTGTGGCGGCAGCACAGTGGCCGCGCCACGGTGGAGCACATCTGCCTTCAAATCCGGCCTCGCTGTATTGAGTTTGCATGTTCTCCCCGTGCCTGTATGGGTTTTCTCCAGGTACTCCAGTTTCCTCCCACATCCCAAAAACATGTATGGTAGGTTAATTGAAGTCTCTAAATTGCCCGTAGGTATGAATGTGAGTGCCAATGATTGTTTGTTTATATGTGCCCTGTGATTGGCTGGCAACCAGTTCAGGCTGTACCCCACCTCTCGGTTTGTTTTGTGCGTAAAGAAAATAACTTTTTATCTCAAAATTATCGATTCATTTTGCATCTCAGCGAAAACAGGATTTGTAGTGTACAAAACAATTACACTTATTTCAAGTTAAACGTTATTTAGTGAGGATAAGCGGTTCAGAAAATGGATGGATGGATATTTCGAATGGCAAACTGCCTTTTATTCCTTGACTAATTGCACAGTATATGCGTGATGTGACTATACGATATTATGAAATCTGTATAATAAATTAAAACAATAAAAAAATTCAACAAAAAAAACACTGCTTAACACCTGGATTAAGCGTGGGTCGATTGGTCATGCCTGCGCCCCACTTTGCAGGCAAGACCAATCGACCCACCCTTAATCCATCTGTTACACTTGTAGGTTGGGAATGAAAACGTTCCACGGCAGGGAAACATAACGTGGGTCAAGCGTTGTTATTAAATGACCAAACCTAACATTTTCGACCATAGTAATGCTGTATTGTACAACACATTCGTACGGTCACTGTATTGATGTATCAATTTTAGATATAATCTGCAGGGAGTTGTAATTTGATTTGGCCTGAGGGGTGTAGTCAAAACACGACCTGGCATGTAGTAGAACCTCCGATTAGGTTGGATTTAAAATGTTCTCCCACAGGAAATACTGGAATAGGAATATTCCAAAGAGTCATTCAAAGTACTGTATATACAGTACAAACCAGTGTACATACATTCAACAAAAACACACTTTTTTTTCTCTACAATTTTTCATTACTTTAATTTTGCATTACTTTCTTCAAAAAGTGAGAAGTTTGCATACATTTCATGAGTATTTGGTACCCTTGCCTATAAACTGTTTGACTTGGGTTAAACATTTTGGATATCCTTCCACAAGCTTCTCACAATAGTTGGCAGCAATTTTGGCCCATTCCTCCTGACAGAACTGATGTAACTGAGCCCATTTTTAGGCCACCTTGCTGGCGTATGCCTTTTCAGCTCTGCCAATAAATTTTCAATAGGACTGAGATCAGGGCTTTGTGATGGCCACTCCAAAACATGTCTTTATTATCCTGAAGCAATTTAGTAACCAGTTTGGCAGTATGCTTCAGGTCATTGTCCATTTGGAAGACCCATTTTCCCCCAAGCTTTAACTTCCTGGCTGGCACTATGAGATGCTGCAATATAATCAATCTCATCTGAACTCGTATATTCAAACACACACACACAGCCCGGCATGTGGCTGCAACATGTCATGACTGTGTTTGAATAAATAATCCCATTAAAATCTCTCTCTCTCTCTTCGGGCACACATACACATTCACACAGTCCACCGTTAGGTCACAATAACTCTCACTAGGTTTAACTTGGCACGCCTTTGGAGCAGAATTCCTGGAGTTGTTGCGTGTGTGCCGTTTTTTAAATCCAATGAGATGTGAGGTCTTTGTGGCTTGCAGGTGGCAGGATGAGGTGCAATGCTGAAATTTGAAAT
The DNA here is from genome assembly GCF_024500275.1 of Phycodurus eques. Taxonomy (NCBI): domain Eukaryota; kingdom Metazoa; phylum Chordata; class Actinopteri; order Syngnathiformes; family Syngnathidae; genus Phycodurus; species Phycodurus eques. The sequence goes on along the minus strand of NC_084533.1, from coordinate 8,287,465 downwards.
GGAGCTGAGAAGCTTTGTTACTTTTCAACCGCAACGCTTTATCTCTATTCGTTTCTGCCAGTCTGCGTTTCCTCATTGTCCATGGAAGGGGAACAAAAACCTGACAACAGAGCTAAAGCGTTAGAGTGAAGGATAAAAACAGTTTGGAGGAAAATGTGCTGTTTTTGAGCAATTTAGAGGAACTAAAGCAAATGATGCTCCTGTAAGTCAGGAGTTGTTTTCTCATGAGGATATCATTCTAAAGTGACAGTTTTCACACTCCAGATAATTTTTTTTTTTTTTATCAAAGTTCAGCAGAATCCCTTTACAGTTTGAGATATTTTTAACTGAATACATCAGGCGAAACACTTTAAATATTGCGTGCCCTCACATTTGTGCACCACCTTGTCATGCTTTTGCTTTGAGTGCAGTTCAGTTCGTTTACCCTTTTCATTATCTCCATTGATTTTGTGTCAGTGTTTACTTTGTTGCTGTGCTAGTTAGTGGAATGTGGAACTGTGCACCACTGACCTTGTCTAACCGCTTTCTGGTCTTTTAAAGAGATCCAATGCGAGAACAAAATGCCACCCTGGTAGGTAACAGGTGACCTCTTGGTTCGTGGAGGATGGCATAAAACATTATAGTACAGAAGGTGCTGTTTTAGTGTTCTCTGGCCATTTCGCTTTCAGTTTTGTCTAACAGCAAATGAATTGCATGCTTAACCAGATTCAGGTCAGGTGACTGACTCAGCCATTTCATAACATTTCACTTCTTCTTTTCCTTTCGGCTTGTCCCGTTAGGGGTCGCCACAGCGCGTCATCCTTTTCTATGTAAGCCTATCTCCTGCATCCTCCTCTCGAACACCAACTGCCATCATGTCTTCCCTCACGACATCCATCAACCTTCTCTTTGGTCTTCCTCTAGCTCTCTTGCCTGGCAGCTCCATCCTCATCATCCTTCTACCAATATACTCACTATTTCTCCTCTGGACGTGTCCAAACCATTGAAGTCTGCTCTCTCTAACTTTGTCTCCGAAACATCTAACCTTGGCTGTCCCTCTGATGAGCTCATTTCTAATTTTATCCAACCTGGTCACTCCAAGAGCGAACCTCAACATCTTCATTTCCGCCACCTCCAGCTCTGCTTCCTGTTGTCTCTTCAGTGCCACTGTCTCTAATCCATACATCATGGCTGGCTTCACCACTGTTTTATAAACTTTGCCCTTCATCCGAGCAGAGACTCTTATGTCACATAACACACCTGACACATTCCTCCACCCGTTCCAACCTGCTTGGACCCGTTTCTTCACTTCCTGACCACACTCACCATTGCTCTGCACGGTTGATCCCAAGTATTTAAAGTCCTCCACCCTTGCTATCTCTTCTCCCTGTAGCCTCATTCTTCCCCCACCACCCCTCTCATTCATGCACATATATTCTGTTTTACTTCAGCTAATCTTCATTCCTCTTCTTTCCAGTGCATGCCTCCATCTTTCTAACGGTTCCTCCAGCTGCTCCCTTCTTTCACTGCAGATCACAATGTCATCTGCAAACATCATGGTCCACGGGGATTCCAGTCTAACCTCATCTGTCAGCCTATCCATCACCACTGCAAAAAGGAAGGGGCTCAGGGCTGATCCCTGATGCAGTCCCACATCCACCTTAAATTCTTCTGTCACACCTACAGAACACCTCACCGCTGTTCTGCCACCCTCGTACATGTCCCGTATTATTCTAACATACTTCTCTGCCACTCCAGACGTCCGCATGCAGTACCACAGTTCCTCTCTGGGTACTCTGTCATAGGCTTTCTCTAGATCTACAAAGGCACAATGTAGCTCCTTCTGACCTTCTCTGTACTTTTCCATCAACATCCTCAAGGCAAATAATGCATCTGTGGTACTCTTTCTAGGCATGAAACCATACTGTTGCTCGCAAATACTCACTTCTGTCCTGAGTCTAGCCTCCACTACTCTTTCCCATAACTTCATTGTGTGGCTCATCAACTTTATTCCTCGATAGTTGCCACAGCTCTGCACATCACCTTTGTTCTTAAAAATGGGCACCAGTACGCTTTTCCTCCATTCCTCAGGCATCTTCTCACCCGCTAGAATTCTATTGAACAAGCTGGTCAAAAACTCCACAGCCACCTCTCCTAGATGCTTCCATACCTCCACAGGAATGTCATCAGGACCAACTGCCTTTCCATTTTTCATTCTCTTTAATGCCTTGCTAACTTCCCCCTTACTAATCATTGCCACTTCCTGGTCCACCACACTTGCCTCTTCTACTCTCCCTTCTCTATCATTTTCCTCATTCATCAACTCCTCGAAGTATTCTTTCCATCTAGCTAGCACACTGCTGGCACCAGTCAACATATTTCCATCTCTATCCTTAATCACCCTAACCTGCTGCACATCCTTGCCATCTCTATCCCTCTGTCTGGCCAGCCTGTATAGATCCTTTTCTCCTTCTTTAGTGTCCAACCTGCCATACATGTCATCATATGCCTCTTGTTTTGCCTTTGCCACCTCTACCATTGCCCTTTGTCGCATCTCAATGTATTCCTTTTGCCTCTCCTCCGTCCTCTCAGTGTCCCACTTCTTCTTAGCTAACCTTTTTCCTTGTATGAGTTCCTGTACTGTGAGGTTCCACCACCAAGTCTCCTTCTCTCCTTTTCTGCCAGAAGATACACCAAGTACTCTCCTGCCTGCTTCTCTGATCACCTTGGTGGTCCAGTCTTCTGGAAGCTCCTCCCGTCCACCGAGAGCCTGCCTCACCTCTTCCCGAAAAGCTGCACAACACTCGTCCTGTCTCAGCTTCCACCACATGGTTCTCTTCTCTGCCTTTGTCTTCCTAATTTTCCTCCCCACCACTAGAGTCATCTTACACACCACCATCCTATGCTGTCTAGCCACACTCTCCCCTACCACTACCTTACAGTTGGTAACCTCCTTCAGATTACATCGTCTGCACAAGATGTAATCCACCTGTGTGCTTCTACCTCCGCTCTTGTAGGTCACCCTATGTTCGTGTCTCTTCTGGGAAAAAAGTGTTCACTACAGCCATTTGCATCCTTGTTGCAAAGTCTACCACCATCTGTCCCTCCAAGTTCCTTTCCTGGATGCCGTACTTACCCATCACTTCTTCATCACCCCTATTACCTTCACCAACATGTCCATTACAATCTGCACCAATTACAACTCTCTATCTGTCTGGGATGCTCAGAACTACATCATCTAGCTCCTTCCAGAATTTCTCTTTCACCTCTTGGTCACATCCTACCTGTGGGCATAGCCACTAATCACATTACACATAACACCCTTAATTTCAAATTTCAGCCTCATCACTCGATCTGATACTCTTTTCACCTCCAAGACATTCTTAGCCAACTCTTCTTTTAAAATAACCCCGACTCCATTTCTCTTCCCATCTACACCATGGTAAAAAAATTTAAACCCTGCCCCTAAACTTCTAGCCTTACTGCCTTTCCACCTGGTCTCCTGGACACACAATATATCAACCTTTCTCCTAATCATCATGTCAACCAACTCCCGAGATTTTCCTGTCATAGTCCCAACAGTCAGAGTCCCCACATTCAGTTCTAGGCTCTGTGTTTTCCTCTTCTCTTACTGCCGAAGAACCCGCTATCCACCTCTTCTTCTTCTTTGACTTCGACCCACAGTAGCTGAATTTCCAACGGCGCCCCGCAGGTTGACGGCGCCGGTGGCGGACGTTGTTAACCCGGGCCACGACCGATCCGGTATGGAATTCTTTGGATGAACGCTCATATTTGTTTGGCAAGGTTTTAAGCCGGATGCCCTTCCTGACGCAACCCTCTACATTTATCCGGGCTTGGGACCGGCCTACAGTTTGCACTGACTTGTGACATAGGGCTGCATTCATAACATTTCACTTATTTGCCTTAAAGAACTCTTGAGTTGCTTTTGCAGTATGCTTGGCAGAGCTACTGGATAGTAGAAGTGAACCCAATTGGAACTGCTGATGTCTAAACTCAAAGGGTTGCAGTCAAGAGTAAACAAAAATTCTAGATGATGACAAGCGTGTCATTGAGCAGTAGAGCTACATTATACAGTCTGTTCTGATGAAAACTAGAAGTTATACTGACTAAAATTCTAATACTAAAATATTTTTGTGAGTCTTTTTTTCCCCCTAACCAAATACCCTAACACAGAGATTATGCACACGAATGTCGTTATTTTTATGGTATTGTGTGATATCTTATTTATTGATTTCAAGGTACAGTGGATAGAACAAGTCTACACACCCCTGTTCAAAATGAGCCCGAGATAAATTATTTCAAAACTTTTTCAACCATTAATGTGACATGTAACCTGTACAACTCAAATGAATAATGAAAAGGGGAAAAAAACATCTTCTCAAGAGAGTAAATAAAAATAAACAACCAAAATAATGTAGTTGCACAAGTCTGCACACCTTTGAAATAGCAGCCAGTGTTGGCACAAAACCTTGAGTCTTTGCTAGAAAGCAGATATGTCAGGAAAAGCCAACTAGAGCAACTGAAATGTATTTGTGGTTAATCAAAGGCACTTTGAATTGTGGCAGGTGTGTGCTGCGTCCCATTTAACATGAGTTTAAATGTGATTGGTTAATGCTAAACACAGCCACATCTCAGTTATAAGAGGGTGTGCACACTTGTGCAATCACATTTCAGTTACTTATCTCCTGGTTTTATTTTTTATATCACATATCACTAGCATTTGAACTGGGGTGTGTAGACTTTTTATATCCACTGTATTTGGCCCAAGTTCATGAGAAGAAACTGTTTTGCACTTTTTCCTTGTCAGAGGTTGAACATTTCTGACTTCCCTTTTTTTTTTTAAATGCAGCAATAATGTTAAAAGAAAACCAGTTATTACAAATATAATTTACTATAATGCAGTGAATTTCTACAACACTGCAAACTACAACCACAATAATAAACATATTATTGAATTGACACATTTATTTATGTTGGTTTTGTTGATTGCTTGTCTGTTTTTTGCCTCTACGATGATTTTGTGTGAATGCGTTGTTATCAGCATTGAGCTAACAGACAAAAGAGACTGCAAAATGTCAGTCGTTAAGACTAAAAATAATATTCAGACATTTTGTGTGAGTCGCAAACTTGAAAACCGCTTTTAAAAAGGCAGCTTCCAATTGAATTAAATGCGCCTTGCATCTTTTTTAACGCCAGCTTTTGCTTCAGGCAAAGCACTCAACTGCTGCTACATGTGAGTTGTTTTGCAAAGGCAAAATTTTTTATTTTTTATTTTTTTTGCACGCACTTGGGTACATTTTCCACTGATGCAACAGCTCTCAGTCAACATTTCTTCCATCTGGGCTTGTGATTGTTTATAATTATTTTTCATTAGCCACTGTATAGAAGCCGAACGATAGGTCATTTGTGTGTGATGCAGTGCTGCGAATTATCTGATGACTTGCAATGGATTGGTCAGATGGCAGAAAGTTAATCTGCTCTCCTTGTTTAGAACTGGTGGCTGATGAGTGTTTCACCTAATATCACATTTATTTTGCAAACTATCCTTTCTGTTTTCCAAGTACCATTTTGATTATATCCTACCATTTCAACATCCGTTTTCTGCTGCTTATCCCTGAAATCAGGTGGCCACAGCACGAGTTCTTAATTTGTATTTTTTTTTATCAGTCACGTCTATGGCGCTGGATTGTTTCGGAAAAGGGAGAATAATTTCAATGTTTACGTTTACATTTTTGTTTAGCCTCTTGTCCCCCACATCTTTACCAGTATCTGCTTAATCGGATGGTAAATTGACTACATTCATCTGGCTCTGCTCACATCGCGTCATAGAGGTATTGAACCAGTAACATACTGGTTCTCATATGAACACTTGACCTTATATCCACACATGCACAGTGCACACAAATATAATAAAACCTAAACTAACCTATGATATTATGTGTGTGTGCGTGTGTGTTATAGAGAGATAGAGAGAGTGAACGAAGACTCATAAATAATTAAAACCTTCTTTTGTGGTGCAATGCATCTCTTTATGACTCTTATCTGGCAGGTACTGTGAGGTATTTCCTCTCCATAATTTCTCTCATGACAGCCTCAGACAAATACATGATATAACCTTATTTATAAAGCCCTATTGCTTCCTGCAGTACTTTACCTCAGGCATAAACGCCTGCATAACTATTGGTCTTCTACAGGTCTATTTCCCCCCCACAAAGGAAAAGCAAAGGAACAACTTGACTTTTTGATTTGTATTTAGAATCCATTTTTCATGCAGAAAAATAATGGACATATAATCAATCCCCTCCAGGCTCAAAACCTTTAAGAAAAAAAAAATGTATTAGTTGTACATGCAGTATTTAAGTAGCATTTTACCATTCTTTATGGTCATACAAGTGTGAAGATATTTAACCGTTTGTAATATTAGGGCATTAAAGGAGGTTTTGCAATCCAAAAAAAATATTTTTTTGGTCCCATTTGTTAAAACTGTCATTATGTCCTGACTGTAGTACATAAGTGAAATGATCTGTGAAAAAATCAGCCCTCTCTGGCCCCGTCTTGTACCTCTAATTTAAATTTTAAGAAAACACTGTGCTCAAGGAAGCACAACCAGAGACAGAAGTCATTTCCGATGAGCCGTCAATAATTTCTCATGCACTCGCGGGCACACAAAGTTGTGTTTTATGTCTATCATTTTGGCTGTCATTAGTAAGGCAGATTTTTTCCCCCCTCCACGCAACACATACACATCTGTGTCTGATGTTGTGGCCTGTAAGGTTAAGCTAAAACATTTCATAAAAATGTCCCCACTGACAAAAACCTGTCAAACGTGAGCAAATGTATACTGTACATTCTGTCTGCAACAGAACCCAAATTTTAACATGCAAGTCTAAAAGTCATAACTTCCACTCATTCATTCCTTTTTTTTCTTCGCCCTCTTTAATGTCAGTGTTTTGTTGTCAAGGCAAACCATTTGAATTAGAGTTACACCACTGGAAATAACTCCACACAATAGTCCATTTGAGGATTGCAGCTAAAAGCACCATAATCTCATGGGATTGAATATAAATTTTTAGGGGCATTTTGCTTCCTGTGTAATGCAGTTTTATCTCTACATTGCTAACCCGAGGAGATGCTGCCTTTTTCTTTGATGGTTGAAAGAAAAGTAGCGCTTGTACAGATTAGGATGAAGACTCCAATCTTTTGTGCTCTGCTTTTACAAAAGACAACATAACTAATCCGAGCAGACATTATGGTGACATGATGAACACTTATGATGATGCCTCTGGTTAAGAGATTACGAAACAAAAAAAGCTCAGAACAGCAGCAATGTCTCTATGGCTCTTTACAATTTTTCCAAAAAGAGAAGAAAAGGCAACCATTAGGTTTATTCTCTATGAAATTAGCATGTGTAAGCCTCTACACAATAAGATAAATGGACTGTGCTTGCAGAGTGGTGCTCTACTGCTCTGATTGCTGTACAGGACTGTACATTCAGATACCGTATATTCAGAGACTGATTGCAGATTCTGTCAAAGGTTTGACTTGCACGCATTCGCACACGGATCAAGCATCAGGGCCTGAGATTGACTTCAGGCTCAAGGACATTAAAAAGACACTGCTTAAAAACCACAAACCTGCTTAACCACACTTTCAGCAATTATTTAAGTATGGCATCAAATGCAAAAAGCAAATATTGGTAATAGGGGACTGAATTGCAGAGTAACTTCCAATACATAATAGCTTTCACTAACTTCTTCTTTAATTTTCATGTTGATGAATCACTTGAACTAGTATAATTTTTATCGGACTCAACACTTGGTATAATATATAATTTACCGGTAGATAAAGGGTTTTACAAAGGGTTTTACATTCAATGTAAAACCCTTTGTTTTAAAATAAATACTAATATTATAAGTATTGTAAGTATTGTAATATAATATTTTTTTCACAGAGGATAAAGAATATATGCCTGTAAGAATTATGATATTTTCTGTCTACATGTGTTGTTCCACTGTTTGTTTTCAAATATTGGTTTCTTGAAGGGTTATATCACTGCGACACCGATGTTATTGGTTAGCCATAACGTCAATGGCGTTTTGCATCATTTGTTAGTATTAAGGTAAACGGAATTGATTAAGTTGTTGTTTTAAATACACATTGTGTAATTGTCTTTGTTCTATGTTTAATTTGACAGTAAAGTTCCACTGGGAATTTCATCTTAAAGCCTTATTTATTTCGTTTTTTTTTTGGAAGAAGAATTTTGTAGTCTGCCCAACTACTGCTTTTTGTGAAGCGAGTTGAATAGAGTTCATTCCCACCATAACACACTTGTATCTCAAATTTTTGCTTTCGTGTCAAAGCAAAAAAATCAGCTGAACGACGATTCGTAGCTAAAAAAAAAAAACTCGGAAGTCGTATCTCAAGGCATTACTGTTAGCTTTTGTTCAGGTGAGAGTGCAATGATATATGACAGCAATATAAGGTATATTACCAACTTGAGCACAGCAGTGTTTGGAAACTTAAGCAAGCTGTCAATTTTTTTTGTTTTCTGAAAAATTTTCATTTTGGAGGTGAGGGGATTCTGCCCAACAGCTACGATATATAAACTATGAATTATTACTGCCATTTAATAGTATAGTACATTCCTGTAGCCACACTGGCTATGCAGTGAATTTGGTCTTCTGCCATTGACGTCACACCAAGACATGGAGTGCATGCTAATTTTGACAATAAAAATACATAAAATCAACTTGTTTGTGAAATATCGACCATTAAGACCCCATACCTTCTTTAAAGGAAATCCAATTAGGAATCAGTAGGGAATCATTCCAATAAACTGAATTGGAAAAAACATTTGGTTTCAATACGCTTTCAATGAACTCCCTTCTCCTTGAAATGGGCCACATAATAATAATGTGGGGATTGAGCATCAGCAGTCTTTGTTGCAGCTCACTATTGACTTGGATGGAGACTAATTCTTACACTGAATCTTTAATAAAAGGAAACGTTAACAGCTTGCCAAAGCATGAGCATTGATATGCTCAGAAACTGCCCAGTCCTGCTTTCATACTGATTAATTATTTACATTTGCTGTGAAATATTAATGTTGAATGTCATGGCTTTAGGCGTGCACACAAAGCTGACAGTCTTTAAAAGGATGGAGCGCAACCCGCGAAAAGGTAATTCCAGCACTCTACTGTCTCGGAGCGCCCCGAGGTTTAGGAGGTAAGATTTTATTTGGGAAAATAATGAGAGGCAGACATCACAGAGGTGGATTTATTAGAAAAGAAGGTCATATAGCCTCAGGACAGCAGACGCACTGTTCAAATTGCGGGAAACACAGACAGTCATCCCATTTCTCCTGTTTGCGTGAGGCGTCTGTGGCGCTTACCTGTGGCCTTAAACTCAATGTGGGAACAAAACCCCACCAACAAGTGCCTTCTTTTGAAAAGTTAGTTTTACGTCCTCTGTTCAAAGACTGAATGTTCCGTCCCATTGTTACTTACATGTATCTTTTATACCCATCGTCGCTACATGACAGAAATCATGTATGCATGTGCATAATCCTCTTAATGAAGATGAAGACTTTTTAACAGTGCGAATGTCAATATTCACCTACGGAAAACAATCTTTTAGCAATGTGTTCTTACAGTAATTTCTTTGGAAATTGTTATTGGGTTCGAAGAGGGATGTTTTTCCCCCAACAAGATGTCCTCTTCTGCTCGCCCTTGCAATGATGCAGAGTCCTCATGCAACACACTTCCACAAACGCATGCAATAGCTTCCACAAACATGGCCTTCATTATCGGTTGTACAAACGAGTTGACTTGTGGACTCGTTGACTTAACTACTCCACAAAGATGTTTACACTAGTCGCTAATCACTCCTTTTTGGCTTGAGGAGCAGACAGAGCCCTCGCAGCAACGGATGAGGGTGCGAATTAACATTAGGTAGTCCTCTTCAGTCTTCTTAGTTAGTCTTTGGTCTTAGTATAGTTAGTCCTCTATTTATTGTTATTCTATTAGTCTTCTATTTCTGAATGTGTAGCTGTGGTAATTGAGAGAGAACCAGTAAAGGGGAAAACCAGGCTTGAGCAGGATTTCTAACAATTTCTCAGCCTACACTATCAAAGTGGAAGGAGAGCGGGGAATTATTCCACCGCACACGAAGAGGTCCGGGAATATTTGTAAACATTGTAAATTCCCACCATGCAGAATGCACTGCTGTGGTTTATGGTTAGGCTACCCTGGCTGTTCCAGTGGCAAGAGTGAGAGTATTTTTACTCTGGCTCGGAATACGTACCATCACGAGATTGCAGGCAAGCTAACCCCACGTCTAAGCTCGTGTTCCAACGCAGGGGCGGGATGTCAATTGGGTCCGGTCCTTTCCAGGCCGACCTGGCCTAGCGTCTTTTTTGAATTTTTATTTTTATTATTTTTTTGAATAGGATAATTCCTATATATTTTCCAATACTCACAGCCATCTTTGAACAAAACAAAATTACAGACTACTATTCAACAAATACAAGACGACTTCTAGGCTAGCCTTGTGTCAACAAAGACGTGCACGAGCGCATCGGTCGCATGCTCCGTGCACACGGAGCAGAGTTTCTCGGCTTCCAGCCAGAGTACCGGTATAGATTATAGCCTGCAGGCTGTGTTTATGATTTGTGACTTTGTCGGACCCTTGCTGTTGTGCCGTGCGCGGAGCGACCAACAATTGTTGTTGTTAAGCAGCAGACAAGCCCTAAGCGGGTCGTCTCCGGCCCCCCCTCCCCCCCACACCAGACGGGAACCAAAATGTGCAAAGCTGACAGCTCTTCTTAGTGGAGGCAGGATCCAGCAGCACGACTACAGGTGGGCACAGTGGGAACATGGCAAAATATGACACCTAGCAGACCATGCATTTGTTATGCAAATGATTTGGGATACAAAATTGTTTAATACTACATTGATTCTTGTTACTCACCGTTAGAAAATGTCTCTGTGACCTGACTTTGTGATTTACAGTTTTAGCAATTAAGGCAGGGGTGTCAAACCCTTGTTTGTGTCGGGCCGCATTGTAGTTATGATTTCCCTCACAGGGCCGTTAGAACAGTGAAACCTTATAAATGTTGAATCATCACCAAAACATATTATTACCATTACACAACAAATTGAGGGATAACTAGTTTTGAAATCAGAAGACAAGAATAATAGTTTGTTCAAGTGTTTGGTAACAGAAAAATGCAATATCTCAACATTATTGTTTATTTTTATGACAATTTGGAATTTGGGTACAGATTTTAGCAAAAATTACAGAAATTGACGAGCATGATTTGCTTTCGCGGGCCACATAAAATGATGTGGCGGGCCACATCTGTCCCCCGGGCCTTGAGTTTTCCACCTATGAATTAAGGGATACATATTATTAGATATGTGAACAAATGAGCGGGATTACTCTGATATAAGAAAGCCTAAACCCTCCAACAGGGTGTGCGTGTGTGTTTATGCGGGCGTGTGTGATTTATGGCATTTTCTTAAATTAATTGCCTTTGTGTATTAAGAATGTAACTCTTGTTATGATGATGATGATGATGATGATGATGACTATCATTATTAGCAGCAGCTTCAGGGGTGAAGGTCACTAGCAGAGGGGTTATTGAGGGACTGGGTGACCCCATGGTGGTGGCGCTGGTCTTGGAGAACGAGGAGGAGGACGAAGATAATCTTATCGCGGGAGAAGAAAGAGAATTGAACAGGAAGCGGCAATAACCAGACCGTAGAGATGCCGTGTGTGAGGCTGCCATACTGGGTAGGCAATTGTATTATGCATACAGTGTATACAGCAGTGTATCGGTTGTGCGCACTGGGGGCCTCTCTGTCTAAATTCCTTGGCTGAATTTTACGTTGGTGCGTCCCTGTTCTAACGTGTGTGTGTGTGTGTGTGTGTGTGTGTGTGTGTGTGTGTGTGTTCCAGGTAAATACAGTGTTGGAGCTGTCAATTGTTGGTGAATATCTATATGAATAATAACTGTACCAAAAAATGTCAATGATTAGTCGATGTCGTCTTGACTTTCATCACATTCGTGCAGACCTACAAACGAATCTGGTCAAACAAATCGTAGCGTACATGGTGTGCTTAAAACGCCATATTTTTTGTTTGTTAGCAGTCGTTTGCAATCTTTTATCTCCCGCGCTGCCCTCTCTTGTGTTTCCCCTATACAAACTCAAAGCAAATCTGTCCTTTGAAAGACGCTTGCGAAGGCTGGAGCTGGACTCGTCAGCTCAAGAGCCCTTGACAAGATGAACTTGCGGAGGATGTGGCACTCTTGCGCCCTGACTCATCTGCTCTTATAGCCATCAAAACATTTACGGCAAAGAATTAGCAGGCTGGCTGCCACCTCACGTCTGCAATGGTCAGCCAACCCCGAGAGCCCCCAAAACACATAATATATGTGATGATGGATATATTAATCAGGAGTTCCGTTTGTACGACAGCGATATAAACCCAATTTTTACGTAAATCAGCACAATCCCTGACGTTTGCTAACGCACTGATAAAGTCATAATTACAGTTAATATTTGTATGAAAAACTCTTCGAGGCCATAAATATGAAAGACTAAGTACGATAGTAACTAAACATGCCTTCTTGTGTGGTGTGACGACGTCTTCCTATGCCGGTGTGCAAACTTGTTCATGGCGCGACGACGTGTTCGCGCAGCACAAAAAGGCGCACTCTGTTTTATTGGATTGTTTTATGTTTGAGATTTTGCAATTAGCAACTTTCTATGTGTGTCAGAAAAGTTCCAGGATGAGCGGAACAAAAGATATCATTTCAATCCAAAGTTTTCTCCTTTGAAGTTATCCCCCTGGAGTCTAACGTACTTCCCCGGCCTTCTCTGCCACGACTCTATGAAGTCCTGAAAGGATTCTTCCGGGATATTCCGCAGCTCCTTCGTCACATCCATCTTGATGTCATCCATGTCTTCAAAAAGGGTCCCCTCGATGACCCCCTTGCACTTGGGAAAGAGGAAAAAAAAAACACGGAGCCAGGTCGGGTGAGGAGGGAGATTGCTCCAGCGCAGCGATGGTCTTCTCGGCCAGAAACTGTCAGATCTTCAGCGCATTGTCAGCAGGCACGAGTCGTCTCTCGCCTCTTCTTGCATACTGAACCACGCAAACGCCGCCGGAGCGCTTTGTAAAAAGTGTTGGTTGATCGTCTGGCCCACATTGTAGGGGAAAACTCGTCGTTTCGGTTTGAAATATGTGTTTTGTGACACCAGTCCTAGAACTTTGCCGACACACCTCATATTGCCTCTGGTCCAGTATTTACACAGTACCCTAATATAGCGTCTGTTGCTCGAGGGGATTTCATAGATTAATTGCTGGATTGGATTTTGCTTTAATGGTAGTTTTCTCTAAACCCCCCCCCCCTTTTTTTTTTTTTTTAATAGTTAGACATTGACCTCATATATCCCCTCAGCAACCTAATTGCGCCGACTAATTCAACAGTACAATAGTGCAAAGGCTGTTTAACGGCCTAATCTGTTAGAACTAATTATTTTGCGGACAGTCAAGGACCACACACACGCACACACCAGGAACCATCATTGTGTGTGTTTAACAGCCAGGATGCCTTGCTGAACAATGTTTAAAGACTTTGAGTCCTTTTTTTGAAATGTCATGTAAGAGGTTTAGGCACAACGCCGATGCCATTTTTCTTTTTAATATCCGTTAATTTAGCGATTTCCACGGTTACCTTTGTGCTTCTCGGTGTGGTTAATTGTGTTCAGAATGGCCTGTTATGTAAACCAGCGGTCTTCTTCTGCTGTTGGATCTGAATAAGAGGAGATCAAAAGGGGGATGGGTGCAGGGGGCATAGAGGAAGAGCGTTTGCTGCCTTCTCCTCTTCTCCATTCTCACCACATTCCCTCCACCGCACGACTTGCCCTGGATTCCCGCGTTTGTTGTCCCTCCCTCGCTCGGACATGACATTTTAATCTCGTGTTCCGTGCCGCTTTCCCGCTCGCAGCCTAACCTAACCCAACTCATCTGGCCTATCACTCTTTTTCTTTCTTTTTTTAATCAGTCCATCACACATGCACCCATCCATTCCTCTCCGCCTTTCTTCATTAATCCTGTGCAGCTCCGGTCGCGAGAATCTCATTCTAATCTGAAGTCACACTACGGCCCCTGTTGACTACTAATCCGCTGCTCGTACATATACGAGTGTGTGTTTACAGGCTCAGATGTGTTGTGTGTGTGGCAGGGAGAGGGAGGTTGCAGGTGCTGCGAGTGGAACATAAGAAGGTTATGTCCATTGGGAAACGCACGCAAACACACAATTTGTGTCACACAAGCAGCAGCACAGGAGAGAGGAAAACAACAAAACAAAGAGACGCCATTCCAAAAAATATTAGGCCCATCTCTCACTTAAATCTTCCCGACTGTCTCTTTTTCATCTCCCCACAATGTATAAAAAGCAGATGCACTCAAGTGCGCGTTTCTCCAATGGAAGTCATGTCTAATATCACAGTAAAAGAGCAATAAAAGCTTTCCAAAAAAGGAGCAGCCTGCCTTCGGAAGCTCCATCAAGGGGACACGCGTGTTACCTTGGCCCCCACATTTTCCCCTTGACTTTGTGGCTCCCCGTGGGGTTCCCTTGTCAAAGTGTCCCTAACTTAGCACACGTTCAATCGGCTCCTGTAAGTCCGCTCCTCTGCGCGCGGCTCAGCCCCGCGATGCGCTCGAACGCTCATCGCCGTGCACCTTCAACCAGCACGACGTCGCGCCGCTAACGCGAGAGCAGAGAGACGCACTCACCTCGGAGGAAGTGTTTTCACAGCCGTAGTCCACTTGGCTGCCCCGCAAGCCCAAAACAGCGTCTCGTCATCGCGCACGCCACAGTGCAGCCTCCTCTTCCACCACCTCCTCCTTCTCCTCCTCTTCCGATCGTCAAAGGGCGCAGTGTACCTCCCTCGAGCCTCTAGCGCAAAAGAGCGGCGTGTATGCGCCTCAAAAGTCCGATTTCTACACCCACTTCTGCAGCTCCTCGACGCGCAACACTTCTGGACCGCAACCGAAGCCTGATGCTTTCAGGAGCAACTTTGGTCACCTTCAGCGCACTTTGCTGCCTCCTCCTTCTCGCTCGTCTGGTGCTGGGCGAGTGCGCGCGCGTGCGTCCGCTCGTCAGTATGCGCTGCGTGCATGAGCGTGTGTGTGCGTGTATGTGTGTGTGTGCATGTGTCTGTCTGTGCGTGTGTGTTGTGTTGATAAACACACACATGTGCAAACCCTGCGTTAGTGTTCGTTTGCCAATGTGTGAACGTGCAGGTTTATCTGCATGCGTGTATATGTTCAGTCTGCATGTATATGTGACATCATCTGTGCGTGTGCGCGCGCGCGCGCGCGTGTGTATTATGGACATATGTGTCAACACGCAAATGTGTACAGTAATCCCAGCTATAGAGTGGATTTTTTTTTCTGGAAATGTTTTTGTTTGTTTTGAACTACATGTGTTCACAAAGTGTTTAAATATCTTTCAGTGTGTTTAAACTGTGTGTGTGCGTGTAAGGAGTATTTTAAGGCTTAGACTAAAAAAAATAAAAAAAATTCATATGGTGCTGGAGCAGAGGCGAGTCTAGGTCGGGTACATTGGGTGGGCTGAGCCCATGACCTAATTTTAGAAAGTACCCTTCTGAAATTTCATCGAACTTTTTAGACCTTGAAAAAGACCATTTGGTGGACGACCCAAAACCCTCTCCACTAATAGATAACAATAACAATACTAATTAATTGATATTATTACCCATCCATCCATCCCTTTTCTGAGCCGCTTCTCCTCACTAGGGTCGCGGGCGTGCTGGAGCCCATCCCAGCTATCATCGGGCAGGAGGCGGGGTACAGCCTGAACTGGTTGCCAGCCAATCGTAGGGCACATAGGAACAAACAACCATTCGCACTCACGTGCACACCTACGGGCAATTTAGAGTCTTCAATTAATGCATGTTTTTGGGATGTGGGAGGAAACCGGAGTGCCCGGAGAAAACCCACGCAGGCACGGGGAGAACATGCAAACTCCACACAGGCGGGGCCGGGGATTGAACACGGGTCCTCAGAACTGTGAGGCTGACGCTCTAACCAGTCGTCCACCGTGCCGCTTGATATTATTATTATTATTATTATTATTCAGCTTTAGAATATATTTTAAAGTTCTGTTACTGGTCTATGAATCACTAAACTGTTTAGGTCCTGGCGGCACGCTGGATCATCAGCCTCACAGTTCTGAGGTCTGGGGTTCAATCCCCGGCCACGCCTGTGTGGAGTTTGCATGTTCTCCCCGTGCCTGCGTGGGTTTTCTGCGGCCACTCCGGTTTCCTCCCACATCTCAAAAACATGCATGGTAGGTTAATTGAAGACTCTAAATTGCCCGTAGGTGTGAATGTGAGTGCGGCTGGTTGTTTGTTTGTATGTGCCCTGCGATTGGCAAGGTGTACCCCGCCTCCTGCCCGAAGATAGGTGGAATGGGCTCCAGCACGCCCGCGACCCTAGTGAGGAGAAGCGGCTCAGAAAATGGATGGATGGATGGCTTAGGTCCTGAATACATGAAAGAAATGCTAATGGAATATAAACCCAGTAGGGCTCTGAGATCGACAGTCCAAAGCAAACATGGTGAAGCAGCATTTAGCTATTATGCTGCACAAAAATGGAATAAGTTGCCAACAGAAGTGACCTCAGCCTCAAGTGTGCATGTTTTTAAGTCCAGGTTAAAAACTCTTCTTTTTCCCCATGCTTTTTAGAGCCTTTCCACTTTTAAATGATATTTCTGGCACTGTACGCTGTTTAAATTGTATTTTTTTTTGTCTTTGTCTTTAAATGCTTTTAATCATGTAAAGAAGATTGAGTTACGTTGTGTATAAAATGAGCTATAAATAAATTTGCTTTGCTTATTATTATTATAATAATAATTATTATTGTTATATCTGTTTATTCAATAGATTATAAAAGTCTGGTTTGTTGTCAGAAAAGCACAGACCTTTTGTTACAGTATGAATACAATGAGTATTTCATCACAGGAAAGGAATATTAAAAACAGTTTTGCTAGTCTCTAGCTCTATGAAAGAAGAAGTAAGTTGTTTATAAGGCCACCTTTTGATTGGAGTAACAGACAACACTGTTGGAAATGTAGTATATACAGCATAGTGTAACAACTACACAAAAAAGAAACGAAGACAAAGTCATTATCATGCAATAATGTATACATATAATGATTTATTTATTTTTTTACAGTCTCTCACCTGCACCTCGCTGACTTCTTTAAAAAAATTTAAAAAAATAAAAATAGCGTATGTCCATCGATTGAAAAGCAGACATTTGCGAACAGTGTTTCAAAAGGTGTCCTGTCGTAAACTAGCATTTTACTAGATTTAGGACATGTTAGTTATGGCAACGAAAGCGATTTGTGCTTGGGTGTGCGTGTGTGTGTGTGTCGCTCTACTTTTTGGCTCTATGAGCTCTGTTACAGGTTCAGCAGGTCGCCACGGTCCGGTGAGTACAACATTTCACTGAGTGTTGGTCTGACAGGATTGACACGCACGCACGTCGGAATTTTGGGCTGACATGCAACCAGTTTGGAGCCTCATTTTACAGTTGGTTTCATGTGCTATGAGACTGCAATGCATGTCACGCTTGCCAAAAACAATACAATACAACAATACTTAATAAAAGCCCATAGGCACTCTGTGACATGGTGCTAAAATGGGGAATTCATATGTGGATCACTCCTTATTCATTCATCCAGAATCGGAGCTTGATGATTTTAACTTCTACAGAGACACATGCCAAAGTGCACCTCTTTGGGCCCCTCACAAAAGCACACTTTGCCCCTTTGGGTGCTGTGTACTGCACACAGCAATACCTCTCTCGCCAGACCAGGGTGTGATAAACATTCACTCCCATGCCAAGTTAAAAATAAACATATTTTAACGAGCAAGCCTCAGAGCAGCCGTAGAGGCCGAATGGGCCCCCCGAGCCTCGGCCTGGGTGCAGACTCATCACCAGTACCCTCTGGTGCTTTGCCTGGCTCATCAGGACTACCAAATAAAGTGTTTTTCACATGCAAAAACATTTGCGTCAATGAGTGTGTGTGGGAGGAGGGAATCTCAGTCCCTGTAAAATGCATTTGGTGTCAAACACATGCCAAAGCAACAGGTGTTACAACCACTATTACACCATTGTAGCCAATCAGGACGCTGAGGAAATTCTGAAATCATTCCCTGGAAAAGGCATAACTGGTAGACCGATTGCAATTGATCTCCGTAATATCTCATTTGAATAAAAAGTTAACCAAACAACAAACACAATCTCACAAAAGGAGGTAACTGTGTGGAAAAAGAATCTCATTTTCACCCGTGGCAAAGTATTCATAAATTTCAGTCTTCACTTTAAATGCAGTAAAGAACAATAACACATGACATACAATGATGCCTTGATTTACGGGTTTTATCTGTTCCGTGGCTGCTCTTGTGACTCAAGACACTCGTATCTCAAATCACAGGGTTCGTACACTTTTTAGGAATAGTTTTCCATGACTTTTTAATGACTTTTCCAAAAACCTTTCACTTAATTTCCATCCTTCCATCCATTTTCTTTACCGCTTATCCTCACTAGGGTTGCGGGCTGCTGGAGCCTATCCCAGCTATCTTCGGGCCGGAGGCGGGGTACACCCTGAACCGGTCGCCACCCAATCGCAGGGCACATAGAAACAAACAACCATTCACACTCACATTCACATCTATGGGCAATTTAGAGTCTTCAATCAACCTCCCATGCATGTTTTTGGGATGTGGGAGGAAACCGGAGTGCCCGGAGAAAACCCACGCAGGCACGGGGAGAATACGCAAACTCCACACAGGAACCCCCCAGAACTGTGAGGCAGATGTGCTAACCAGTCGTCTACCGTGCCGGCTCACTTAATTTCAAAGATTGAAAATGTAACACATTTTGTTGCCAAATTTAACATTTCAGAATTCATGATGAGCAGAAAATAGGGTTGGGCTTTGTTTGAATTTGAACAATTCTGGTTTCGATTCTGATTCCGAACAATTGCCGATTCTGATTCTTGTAGAGGGTATTCTTGTAGAGAGCTGTCTCGAGACCATCGCGAACTACTTGTTGCAAAACGTAACAATGGGATTGGTTATAGGAGCATATCTAAGCTTCTGAATATTCCAGTGAGCACAAATGGGGCCATAATACGTAAATGGAAAGCCAATCATACCACCATAAATTAGCCTCGATCAGGTGCTCCTCACAAGATTTCTGACAGAGGAGTGCAAAGAATAATCAGAAGAGTTGTCCAAGAGCCAAGGACCACCTGTGGAGAGCTTCAAAAAGACCTGGAATTAGCAGGTGCTGATGTCACAAGGAATAATCCACTCCGCCGCCATGGCCTGTATGCACGCTCACCACGTTGCTGAACAACATTTGAACAAGCCGGTTAAATACTGGGAGAATATAGTCTGGTATGATGAGAGCAAAATTTAACTCTTTGTATGCCATCATGCACACCATGTTTGGAGGAGAAATGGCACTGCACATCACGTTAAAAACACCATACCAACAGTGAAGTTCGGAGGTGGGAACATGATGGTGTGGGGCTGCTTTTTCAGCAAATGGTACTGGTAAACTTCACAGTATTGAAGGAAGGATGAATGGGCAAATGTACCGAGACATTCTTGACAAAAATCTGCTGCCATCTACGAGGATGATGAAAATGAAACCATGGTGGACATTTCAGCAGGATAATGATCCAAATAATACTGCCAAGGAAACTCTCAATTGGATTCACAGAAAAAAAAAATTAAGCTGCTAGAATGGCCCAGCCAACCACCTGACTTGAATCTAATCGAAAATCTATGGAAAGAACTGAAACTCAAGGTCCATAAATGAAGCACACGGAACTTTTAAGATTTAAAGACTGCTTGTGTGTAGGAATGAGCCAAAATCACACTAAAGCAATGCATACGACTAGTTTCTCCATACAGGAGGCGTCTTAAAGCTGTCAGTATTAAATAAATACGAAGTATTAAATAAATACCAGTTGTGTGTGTGCGTGTATATATATATATATATATATATATATATATATATATATATATATATATATATATGCATAAAACATCAACTGTATATTTACCTAAACTGATGGATTGGTTTAGTGTGTTAAATAAATGAATGATGTCATCGTGGCCCTTGCCTCCTTCGATTTTTCTTTGTGTGGCCTATGGAAGGAAATGTTTGGACACCCCTGGTTTAAATGAAGGAGCTAACCAGTTATTTTTTTAATGAAGTCATCTGCGCTTCTCTTTAAATTTTAATTCCATACGTTTGACTTTTTATGTACTTTAGTATGAATTTCTCACACGGCTATTTTTTTTACCCAGTATTAATATCAAACCTCTGAACTTCAATTTAAATGTTATGAATTGTATTTTCACATGGGGAAAGTTGCACTTTGGCGAGAGAGCATTATTTTTTGAAAAGCTCATAAAAATACACACATATGAGTGTCTGATGCTGCAGGTATTTTAAACATGCTCCTAAGCTCCCACTGATGGGCTGCTTTTTAGATATCAGACAAAACAGAACAATTTGGCAAACCAGTCCAGATTAGCAGCACGTACAGTAGCAACTCAAAAACTGGAAGAAAATTATCATATCTGCCTCTCCGGTATGTGCTTGAGTGTTCTGGACAGAGAGAGTCTCTTGCCCATATGCTCACTTGGTAAAAAAATAAAATTTTTAGCTAGTTATTTGCATTTGAGTTGGCCCGCAGTTTTACTTCCTGTTTAAATTCTTAGCATAGTACATATTTTATAGTTTTAGTTACCTGTTAAGTGCAGTGATCAGCTGAGAGTCGGAGCCACATGGAGCACATCAAAGACACGCCGTTATTTCTAAACAATGTGTCCGGAGGTGTTTAACCATATATATAATATTTGCATGATATAGTCCTATTGGAGGTGTTCCACTTGTGGGCACGTATAAAATATGTTTGTTACATAGCATGTAACTGTGTCATGATGAAGTTGTCAATGGTTCAACTCAGTTTTGATAAGGTGTTCTCCTTAATGGACTTAACTGCCGTGAGGTAGTACTTTACGTTTTTATATCCTGGCGCACCCTTAAGAATCAAACATTAAACAGTGCTGCTAATTCTCATTTGAAATCAGGTTGTTCTTTCATTTTCTTCTCCACTTCCCCTAATGAAAAATATGGCAGTCATATTCCTATAGGAACTATTAGTTCGGCGACTGTATTGCTGTAATTTATGGTCTAGTTATCCCTCACGGTATTAAGTTAATGGCCCTGCAACGGCAATTATTTTCTTAAGTAAAACTGGGTTGAATCATGTTTGTGCCACAACTTCCCAAATTCCAGATAAAACACACTATGGAGTGTGTGATTGCAGTATTGACTCTGTGATGCTAATTGTTTGTATAAATATGTCTGATATCCTTTAAAAGTCCCATGCCCTCATTTTTAAAAAGAATCTTTGATGGCCTTGTATGGTGTTTGCCAGATAATTTGGGTTGAAAATACCCAGGGTGCCTTTTTCCAGCTATTCTAGTTGGTCTTTTATGCCTGACACTTCAGAGGACTGGATTTCTCATTAATATTTAATATGTATCAATAAGATTTGCTCTGATTGGATCACTGATATCTCTAATTCAAACGTGGAAAACAGCGTTGCTCTGATTGGTCCTTGGCGACTTCTCACACTTTGCAATACTTTGGTCAGTGTCCAACGACGGTGTGCTGTGAGCGAACACAGCAAGCGAGACACCCACGTCCCCAGGCTGGTCCCCCCCACACACACGATCATGTTTCATGACAATGACTGCAAGTTTAGCTTTTTAATCCACGGTTACTTTATAAATAATAAATGTAGTTAAATATTGTTGTAAAGCCGAACACATGTATGGGGGATTGTAGTTACTGATTGAAGTTACTTAACAGTTACTCAGTACTTTAGTAGTTTTTTAACTGAGTACTTTATTCCTCTTCTAGTAATTATTTGGAGGGCTACTTTTTACTTTTACTTGAGTCATACTATTCTAAAGTAACATTACTCTTACAGTACAATATTTGGCTACGCTACCGACCTCTGCCTATATGTAATAAAAGCAAAGTATGTCAACGTGGAGCATTTGCAAGGCAACAACATCCAAATGAATGATTTACTACTCTGTTCAAATGCACTAAACTGCTTTAGGATATGTAAAGCAATATAGGCAGAGCTACCTCCTTGCGTAATGCGAGGCAATCAAATAGAGCAGGTTTATAAAAGCAACAACTGAATTACAAAAACAATGCTCACCACATGAATGGAAATATAGTGCATTTACAGTGACCGCCCCAGTCAGACTCTTAGCATTCTTTGGCAATAGATTAACATCAAGTCCCAACTTGTACAGTAGTTTCGTTATCCAGCTGCCACTTTATTGTTGTGGCTCACACTTACACCGCCCAAGGTGTTGTTTGGGACGATACCGGGACAAATACAAATACACTGTACCATAAATCCCTGCTATTCACGGGGGGATAGGGAGCGAGTCTTGCTGGGAATAGCGATAACCCACGAGTAACAGACGTCCCTTAAAAAATATGTATAATTCCATGCACTGTATTAATAGTTGCAGCCACCCATTTTCTGTACCACTTACGAGCATGAAATGCATTATGTGAATGGTGAGTTTTTCAGAGAATTTGTTAATAGGTGGGAGTTCACTTTACTGTACTTTAGGGTATGTTGACTCCTTGTACTGTACTTAAGGGTAAGTTGATATACTTAAATTACGCAATTAAGAGAGTAATTTGGAAAAAACCTGAACTTTTACTGAAAAAGTCTTTCAAAGGCGTTGCAGTAGACACGCTTGGACGTTCATTAACGACCGGTCCCCTTGCTTTTGTTTTTCTCCTCCGATGTAATGAACACTACACATTTGGCTAATGCAGGTTATTTGTGGAACAGAAAAAGACAAGAAAAACCAACAGCTCCCGTCATTTACTTCAAAGAGCAGTCTCTAAGAATCGTATCATTCGCAACTGATACATCACTACACTGATGAGTTTCATCACATCATCTCTCTTGGACTGTTTCACGCAAATATCACTTTCGAGCACAATCGAAGTTACATCAGCTGCGGGTTAACAAGAAATCACGGATGGAGAGATGTTTGAGGACGTATGTGATAAGTGACAAGTTTGTGATCATGTAAATACTTATGGGCTCGGGATTGGCCTTCAATGGAGTTTACGCTAGCTGCAGTAAAATGCTATTTGGAACTTGTCAGTTTCCTTGATTTTTGACGTGGTTTACAGAGGAGTTGTTTGGTTTTGCAGGGTTAGGAAATTATCAGCGAGCCATTCCATGATATGGAGTCTGCTAGTAGGCGTGGCTCAATTTTTGGTGGTGTTTCTCGTCTTTTGCGGTTAAACTTGTCAGTTGTTTTTCCAATACATTTTGAAATTAAAACAAAAACGTTTTAGTATTTGCTCTGATTGAGTTGAATCAAATGCTCAGGCTAAGTTATAAATGCAAAGTCATCTGTTATTGCATGTCATATTTGTATGATTAAATAATTACTTATGTTGATTATCCATCCATCCATCCATCCATTTTCTTCCGCTTATCTGAGGTCGGGCTGCGGGGGCGGTAGCTTTAACAGGGAAGCCCAGACTTCCCTCTCCCCAGCCACTTCATCCAGCTCTTCCGGGGAGACCCCGAGGTGTTCCCGGGCCAGCCGGGAGACATAGTCTCTCCACCGTGTACTGAGTCATCCCCGGGGTCTCCTCCAGGTGGGACATGCCCAGAATACCTCACCAGGGAGGTATCCAGGAGGCATCCTAATCAGATGCCCGAGCCACCTCATCTGGCTCCTCTCTATGTGGAAGAGCAGCTGCTCTACTTTGAGCCCATCTCGGATGACCAAGCTTCTCACCCTATCACTAAGGGAGAGCCCGGACAGTCTGTCAGTTACAACCCACAGCTCGTGACCATAGGTGAGGGTAGGAACGTAGATCGACCGGTAAATTGAGAGCTTCGCCTTTAGGCTGAGCTCCTTCCTCACCACAACGGACCGATACAAGGTCCAAATCACTGCAGACGCTGCACCGATCCACCTCTCGACCTCCCGTTCCATTCTTTCCTCACTCGGGAACAAGACCCCAAGATACTTGAACTCCTCCACTTGGGGCAGGATCTTATCCCCGACCTGGAGAGGGCACTCCGCCATTTTCCGAATACTACGGTCTCAGATTTGGAGGCGCTGATTTTCATCCCAACCGCTTCACACTCGGCTGCGAATCACTCCAGTGAGAGTTGGAGATTACGGATCACCTCCGAGATCCCAGACTTTGCTTCCTCAAGGGAAGTTGTGACGTTAGAATTTAGGAGGTCTTCGAAGTATTCTCCCACCGACTCACAACTTCCCGAGTCGAGGTGAGCAGTGCCCCATCCCCACTATACACAGAGTTGATGGTGTACTGCTTCCCCCTCCTGAGACGCCAGATGGTCGTTCATGCTCTTTTTTTTGCCTCAGCGACCACTAAAGCTGCATTCCGCTTGGCCAGCCGGTACCCATCAGCTGCCTCAGGAGTCCCACAGCCCAAAAATGCCTGATAGGAGCTTCAGCTTGACGGAATCCCTCTCCGCTGGTGTCCACCAACGGGTTGCCGCCACGACAGACACCAACAACTTTACGGCCACAGCTCCGGTCGGCCACCTCAGCAATGGAGGTGCGGAACATGGTCCACTCGGACTCAATGTCCCCCTCACACACCAGCTCGGGCTCCTTCCCTGCCAGAGATGTGACGTTCCTTGTCCCCAGAGCCAGCTTCTGTAGCCGGGGATCGGACCGCCAAGGTCCCTGCCTCTGGCCACCGCCCAGCTCACACTCCCCCTGACCCCTATCACCCATCCCACAGGTGGTGAGCCCATGGGAAGGGGGGCCCACGTTACCCTTTCGGGCTGTGCCCGGCTGGGCTCCATGGGTGCAGACCCAGCCACTAGGTGCTCGCCTTCGAGCCCCAACACCAAGTCTGGCTCCAGATGTCAGGCCCCGGTGACTAGCGTCTGGGAAAGGAAAAACGTAATACCATTAATTTACTCATCATCCGGGTCTTTTAGCCGTGCTTTGTCTGGTCCCTCACCTAGGACCTGTTTGCCATGGGTGACCCTGCCAGGGGCATAAGGCCCCAGACAACTTACCTTAATTTCTTGTGTATAATGTGCACCCACGTATAATAAGCACCCCCAAAGTTGACCTCAAAATTCTGGAAAACCCTTCTACCTATGTATAATGCATTTTTACAATGCATGATTTTGCTTCTACCCATATGATCAAAACATGAAGTATTATCTGTATTCTGTTATTTAAAAAAAAAAAAAAAAATATTCTGAAGTTAAGCACTTTATGCACGTAATACTTTATTTTTATTTACTTGCTCTTATTTTGAAAGTTCACAGCCCTACCTTTATTTAGTAAATGAGTAAACACACAGTTGTGCTCATATGTTTAATTACCCGGGGATCATTTGTAAGATGTGTACAATTCTTTAAAGAAAACATGAAGGGTCAGGCGAAAAACATTTAATTTTATTTTAATGGGATTCAAATTAAATGGTCAAGCATTTCAAAAAAGCATTATCAATAAACAAAACATAACCATAAAGAAATTAATGATGGTGGTTGTTCCGTCATCAGTCATATTTAAAAAATATAAAATAAAATTGACATACTCTCAAATTCTTTGAGAGTATGTAAATTTATGAGCACATCTGTACATATATGTAGTCATACTTACCCCTGTCATATTGGAATGAAAGTGTAGGCTACATCTTTTTCATAACCACTAGGAGTCGGTGGCATATTAGAATGAAAGTGTACACCTTTCTCCTAACCTCTATGGGGCGGTGGCATTTTGGAATGAAAGTGTACAGCTTTTTCATAACCTCTTGATGGCGGCCTACATTTATAAAATGGGAGTTTTTTTCCCGTTTTCCCCTATACCCATGTACAATGTGCACTATTGAGTTTTGACAATTTTCTGCAGGGAAAAATGCGCATTCCAGATGATAAATTACGGTAGCTGCTAGGATCACTGGAACACACAAATCCTTCCACCACCATAAGGTGACGGCTCAAGGAGGGGGAGGATGTTGCCCATACTGTCAAGAAATACTTTTTACACATGCATTCATTCATTGAGTTTCCTTCACTTAATTCAAAGCAGAAGTCAAACCGGTGACACTGCTGCTTATAATTAACATTAAATAAAAGTATACTAGCACGTCACTAGCTTTATCCCTTTTTTTCCCCTTTTGGACAGTTTGACATAATTTATTGACATTGTCATTTCAATGATGGCTGGATTTGAAATATGTCAAAGAAGTATAAGGGTGGTTTGGGCATGGAGTCATGGGCCGAGCAGAAGTAGGAGTAGGAATACACAAACAAGTTGCATTGGGGCTTTGGGAATAAGAGGGAGGCAGAGGGAGAAAATAAGGTTGGAGGGCTGCAGAATTGAAAAAAAGATTGCTTTAATGAAGCTTTGTATTAGAGATTGGAGCCTTTAAAAAAAAAACAAAAAAAATCATAATTATTCTGAATTTAATCCCCTATTCAAACACGCCCGCGCACACGCATGCACGCATGCACGCACACCGACACACACACACACACATACACACACACGTGCACGTACACTTAGGTGTCAGAACAGCCTTTGTGAGCCAAGCAGAGGATGAGTGCTTTGTCCTCTTGCATCCTCTTTGTCAAATCAATGTCTTCCTCCTGCCTCCTACCAATGTTTAAGGTATTTAGCTTGTGTCCTTCACTGGTGTATCAATCTCTCAAGCCCTCCAGCCTTCGTACTCTCATTCCTCTTCCACTGCACACACCTAACACCACCCCCCCCCCCCCCCCCCACACACACACACACGCACACACCCCCTCAGTGAGATTACTTACCTCCCAAGAAAGAAATACACTCCATCTTGTTGTTTTATGTTCCAGGCAAATTTAGTCCTGCGTCTTCCTCGCTCCACTCTCAACTCACTTTCACTTCATCTCTCTCCCGTTTGCTTGCTCACCCACACCCCGTCCCCCGATACTTCTCCTCCCCCACTCCCTCCCTCTCTCTCTCTCCATATGTACTTGTATAACTTAGCACCCCGATACGATAATTGGTGTGTTTTGACAGCAGATGTTGGCACGTTTTATTTAGCCGCTGCACTGTAAGCTATCCCGATTAATCATGTAATACTGCTAAAGAAGAAAGTATTTAAGTGTAGTAGTTGTCTGCTACTTTTTTTTCAGTTGGTTGTGTAGGCCAGCATGTACACGACGGTACATGTGGATTTAGTCAGATGCTCTAACCCTTCCTCACCCCAAGAGTACAGAGTCAGTCTAATTAACTAGATTTCCGTAACAAACCTTTGGGCTTTACCATCGCCATGGTTACCCACTGACACTGTCTGCATTTGAATGTACTGTATGTGTGTGTCCTGCAACAATGTCTTTGTTTTCGCCCACTGGACTCCCAGGCAGATTCTGCCTCACACACTTTTATCTCTGAACAACCGGCCATCGACAGAACATAACAATATCACAAAAAAAGATGAGTTTAGTATTGGGAGATGAAAAATGAGAGCTAGCCAATGATATAAGTTCAGCCGTGTAATATAACAATAAATACTGTAGATATATAATAATGGCTATCGTACAATTGAATCCTCTATTGTTTATATCGTTAGACATAGTGTACCTTGCCACTACTGAGGAAATCCTGTCATTTCCTTTCCTCCGCTTTGTAAATACTTTTACTAGATGAATGGTAGGCATACTTGAATGTAAGCATTGTGTTGTATTTTAATTCTTTACTCTTAACTGCATTTCTCAAAGGTGATTGTACGACCAGATATTTTCAGATTTATATTGTTATTGGGCTATAAAATGACCTATTTCAGGATATAAAATTGTGTCCATATTGCACAGCTCTTGATTTTAGGATCAATGCTAAACTTGGTTCACCCCAACATAGTAAGCTCTAATACAAAAACTGATTTAATAAAAAAGGTTCTGCCTTTACAAATATAATGATGTTTAGGGTTTGGCATCGGGAATCAAGAATCGATTGGAACCGGGACTAACGTTCCGGTTCTCCCGGAATTGTTCAAATTTAAAATTTTCGGTTCCCAGTTTCGATGCCTAGTCCGTGGACCCCGAAGAAGAAGTGGCGAAAACCAACGAAGAAGTGGCGAAAACCAACGAAGAATGCGCACGAACACCTGCTTGTGCCCAGCGGCGGCGAACAAAAGTGTATACCTTCTGGGGGCATGCCTTTAGCGTCCTCCTTCACTCGCACCCTTCCCCCTTTACGTCCGCATGCTGTACTCAGTCACGTCTGCCTTTCCTCTATATAAGCAGCGTGTCGGCAGGAAATGCTCCCAAGTCAGTCAAGCGGAGCGCTCATCACACAACAGTTATAGATTTTGGAACTCGGTGCACATATAAGGCGCGCCGCATTAAAAGGCGGCCTGTCCATTTGGGAGAAAATTTAAGACTTTTAAGTTTTATGGTCGTGAAAATACGGTACTCTTTATTTGTGTCCGAAGTCTGCTCTCTCCAACTAAGTCTCCAAAACGTCTAACCTTGGCTGTCCCTCTGATGAGCTCATTTTTAATTTGATCCAACCTGGTCACTCCGAGAGCGAACCTCAACATCTTCATTTCCGCTACCTCCAGTTCTGCTTCCTGTTGTCTCTTCAGTGCCACTGTCTCTAATCCGTACATCATGGCTGGCCTCACCACTGTTTTATAAACTTTGCCCTTCATTTTAGCAGAGACTCTTTTGTCACGTAATACACCTGACACCTTCCTCCACCCGTTCCAACCTGCTTGGACCTGTTTCTTCACTTCCTGACCACACTCACCATTGCTCTGGACGGTTGATCCCAAGTATTTAAAGTCCTCCACCCTTGCTATCTCTTCTCCCTGTAGCCTCACTCTTCCCCCACCAGCTCTCTAATTCTTGCACATATATTCTGTTTTACTTCGACTAATCTTCATTCCTTTGCTTTCCAGTGCATGCCTCCATCTTTCTAACTGTTTCTCCACCTGCTCCCTGCTTTCACTGCACATCACAATGTCATCTGCAAGCATCATGGTCCACGGGGATTCCAGTCTGTATTATTTTAACATACTTCGCTGCCACTTCAGACTTGCCCGTGCAGTACCACAGTTCCTCTCTGGGTACTCTGTCATAGGCTTTCTCTTGATCCACAAAGACACAATTTAGCTCTTTCTGACCTTGTATGTACTTTTCCATCAACATCCTCAAGGCAAATAATGCATCTGTGGTACTGTGGTTTCTAGGCATGAAACCATACTGTTGCTCACAAATGTATCTAGCACCCTACTGGCACCAGTCAACATATTTCCATCTCTATCCTTAATCACCCTAACCTGCTTCACATCCTTCCCATTTGTATCCCTCTGTCTGGCCAACCTGCATAGATTATTTTCTCCTTTTTTAGTGTCCAACCTGGCATACATGTCCTCTCAGTGTCCCACTTCTTCTTAGCTAACCTTTTTCCTTGTATGATTTCCATTACTGTGAGGTTCCACCACCAAGTCTCCTTTCCTGCCAGAAGATACACCAAGTACTCTCCTGCCTGCCTCTGTGATCACCTGTCCTCTCAGTGTCCCACTTCTTCTTAGCTAACCTTTTTCCTTGTATGATTTCCATTACTGTGAGGTTCCACCACCAAGTCTCCTTTCCTGCCAGAAGATACACCAAGTACTCCACCAAGTCTCCTTTCCTGCCAGAAGATACACCAAGTACTCTCCTGCCTGCCTCTGTGATCACCTTGGCTGCAGTGGTCTAGTCTTCTGGAAGCTCCTCCTGTCCACCGAGAGCCTGTCTCACCTCTTCCCGAAAAGCTGCACAACACTCGTCCTGCCTCAGCTTCCACCACATGGTTCTCTGCTCTCCCTTTGTCTTCCTCCCCACCACCAGAATCATCTTACACACCACCATCCTATGCTGTCTAGCCACACTCTCCCCTACCACTACCTTACAGTCGGTAACCTCCTTCAGATTACATCGTCTGCACAAAATGTAATCCACCTGTGTGCTTCTACCTCTGCTCTTGTAGGTCACCTTATGTTCCTGCCTCTTCTGAAAAAAAATGTGTTCACTACAGCCATTTGCATCCTTTTTGCAAAGTCTACCACCATCTGTCCCTCCAAGTTCCTTTCCTGGATGCGGTACTTACCCGTCACTTCTTCATCACCCCTATTTCCTTCACCAACATGTCCATTACAATCTGCACCAATCACGATTCTCTGTCTGACTTTGATGCTCAGAACTACTTCGTCTTGCTCCTTCCAGAATTTCTTTTTCACCTCTAGGTTTTATCCAATACATAATACCCTCAATTTCAAGTTTCAGCCTCATCACTCGATCTGATACACTTTTAACCTCCAAGACATTCTTAGCCAACTCTTCTTTTAAAATAACCCCGACTCCATTTCTCTTCCCATCTACACCATGGTAAAATTATTTAAACCCTGCACCTAAACTTAGCCTTACTGCCTTTCCACTTGGTCTTCTGGACACACAGTATATCAACCTTTCTCCTAATCATCATGTCAACCAACTCCCGAGATTTTCCTGTCATAGTCCCAACATTCAAAGTCTCCACATTCAGTTCTAGGCTCTGTGCTTTCTGTGGGAGGAAACCGGAGTACCCGGGAAAACCCACACAGACACGTTGAGAACATGCAAACTCCATACAGGCAAGGCCAGATTCGAACCCGGATCCTCAGAACTGGGAGGCATTTTCCTTACCACTTATCCTCACAAAGGGTCATGGGCATGCTAGAGCCTATCCCAGCTATCTTCGGGCGGGAGTACACCCTGAACTGGTTGCCAGCCAATCACAGGGCACATAGAAACAAACAACCATTCACACTCACATTCAACCTACGGGCAATTTAGAGTCTTCAATCAACCTACCACGCATGTTTTTGGGATGTGGGACGAAACCGGAGTGCCCGGAGAAAACCCACCCAGGCACGGGGAGAACATGCAAACTCCACACAGGCGGGGCCGGGATTTGAACCCCGGTCCCCAGAACTGTGAGGCAGATGTGCTAACCAGTCGTCCACCGGCTGGTTTCCAACAATCACAGCAAATTGTCCAGGTCCTGAAGGAGCAAAGCAGCCCAAGACCATCACACCTACACCACCATGTTTGACTGTTGGTATGATGTTCTTTTTCTGAAATGCTGTGCTACATTTATGCCAGATGTGACGAGAGACACACCTTCCAAAAAGCTCAACTGTAATCTCATCAGTCCATATAATGTTCTCCCAAAAGGCTTGGGAATCATTCAGATGTTGTTTTGCAAAAGTAACACAAGTCTTTATGTTCTTTTGGTCAGCAGTGGTTTTCGCCTTGAAACTCTGCCATGGATGCCATTTTTGCCCAGTCTCGTCCTCATTGTTGAGTCGTGAACACTAACCTTAACTGAGACAAGGGAGGCCTGCATTTCTCCTAAAATAAGTCATTGCTGTTCTCTTGGGGTAATCTTTGTAGTCCGGCCACTCCTGGGAATGTTCACCACTGTTCCGTGTTTTCTCCATGTGAGAATGATGGCTACCACTGTGATTTTGTGGAATCCTAAAGCTTTAGAAATAGCTTGATAACCCCTTCCAGACTGATAGATGTTAATTACATTATTTCTTCTGGAATTTTTTGGGAGCGTGTCATTTTGTTGCAGCTTTTTTAGATCTTTTGTCCGGCTTGATTTTGTCAGGGCAGATTCTGTTTAAGTTGTTTCGTGATTGAAGAGGTCTGGAGGTAATCAGGTTTGTGTGTGATCAGTGAAAATTAGCCCAAAATTGTGATTAGTCACAATTAATTCATGATTTAACAAGGTGGGTAGTTAATTTTTCATGTAGGGCCAGGTAACTTTGAATACTTGTTTTCCCTTTTCCTTAAAAACTCCATTTTAAGTTCACTTAGGTAATATTTGTCTGATATTTTCATTTTATTGGATGATCTTAAACTTTAAAGTGCGGAAACTATGCAAAAATATCAGAATTTGACAAGGGGGCCGATACTTTTTCACAGCACCGTATCTATAAATTTCACAGCACATCAAATTTATAAGGAGGAAATTTAAGAATAAACTTTTGTAAGGGATGCGCTTCCATTAGTCCCATTAACCACAAAAATACTGCTGCCAGATGATGATTTAAAATTACACTCTGTGTGCATTGATTTGCTTTCAAGGGAGGAGGTAATAATTTGGCCATTGATCTCATTACCCTCAATCCTTCATTGGCCTACTTGGAAAAAGCACTACTTAATGTATATCATTAAAGAAATTGTTGACTTCCTGTTATTCAGATGAAAAAACTGCAGTATGGCTATTTTAATGACTGCCTGACAAGACAACCTGAACAATATTGTTTTCTTATTGCTTCTTACAGAGTTGTTTATTTTGCTTTGGCACGCAAGACCAGTCTGAGTTACATTTATTTAACTTTTTCGGATCATATCGTGCATTGCTCATCAGTACTCAATATTTGTATGAGGACCCTGCTCATTGTATTAGGCACTGAATTACACCAGCAGAGCCAGGTGATTTTATTATATTGCTATGTTAAAAAACAAAAAAACAAAACGGTGTGCTCTGAAGATTGGGATTAGAAAGCGCTTTCACGTAACCTGTGCTCTACTTATTGTGATAATTTCCAATTAGCCTAATTTCTCACATATATTGCGCACCCATGTATAATACGCACCCCCAAAGTTGACCACAAAATTCTGGAAAACCCTTTTACCTATGTATAATGTATTTTTACAATGCATGATTTTGCTTCTACCCATATGATCAAAACATAAAGTATTATCTGTATTTTGTTAGTTTTTTTGAAAGAATTATTCTGAAGTTAAGCAGTTCATTTGAACACGTAATACTTTTTTATTTACTTGCTCTTCTTTTGAAATTCACAGCCCTACTTTTATTTGATAAATGAGAAAACACACACAGTTGTGCTCATATGTTTGATTACCCAGGGATAATTTGTAAGATGGGTGCAATTCTTTAAAGAAAAGATGAAGGGCCAGGCGAAACATATATAGTTTTATTTCAATTTTATTAAAAAACTTTTATTTCAGTTTTATTAAATGCTGTCAAGCATTTCAGAAAAAGCATTATCATCAAACCAAACATAAGCATAAAGAAATTAATGATGGTTGTTGTTCAGTGATCAGTCATATTTAAAAAAAACAAAAACAATATTTCATAAATTCCGCAAGGGTATATAAACTTATGAGCACAACTGTACATATTATGCAGTCATACGTACCCCTGTCATATTGGAATGAAAGTGTAGGCTACATCTTTTTCATAACCGCTAGGTGGCCCTGGCATATTAGAATGAAAGTGTACACCTTTCTCATAACCTCTAGATGGCGGCATACATTAATAAAATTTTCCCATTTTTCCCCTATACCTATGTATAATGTGCACCAGTGATTTTTGACATTTTTTTGGGGGTGTGAGGGGGGAAATGCGCATTACACACGAGAAATTACGGTACTTGACGTAAATATTTGCCAATGGTCGTGAAGAGTTGGGTTCCATTTAACAAATATAAAAATCTACGGCAGTGAATTATTTAAATGTTCTTCCATTAGATGGCAGAAGACACAAGGTGTGTGTGTACCTGTTGTTATAATACAACAGAATAAAAGGTTTGTGTTCAACTGGACCAGATTTCACACTGAGGTCAACCCCAATTTCAATGAAGTTGGGACATTGTGTTAAACATTAATAAAAACAGAATACAATGATTTGCAAATGATGTTCGACCTATATTTAATTGAATACACTATAAAGACAATATATTTATTGTTCAAACTGATTAACCTTATTGTTTTTAGCAAATAATCATTAACTTAGAATTTTATGGCTGCAACACGTTCCAAAAAAGCTGGGACAGGGCCATGATTACAACTGTGTTACATCACCTTTTCTTTTAACAACATTCAATAAACATTTGGGAACTGAGGACACTATTTGTTGAAGCATCGTAGGTGGAATTCTTTCCCATTCTTGCTTGATGTACAGCTTCAGCTGTTCAGCAGTCCGGGGTCTCCGTTGTCGTATTTTACGCTTCATATGGCACCACACATTTTCAATGGAAGACAGGTCTGGACTGCAGGCAGTCCAGTCTAGTACCCGCACTCTTTTACGACAAAGCCACGCTGTTGTAACGTGTAGAATGTGGTTTGCCATTGTCTTGCTGAAATAAGCAGGGGCGTCCATGAAAAAGACGTTGCTTGGATGGCAGCATATGTTTCTCCAAAACCTGTATGTATCTTTCAGCATTAATGTCTAAGTTACCCATGCCATTGGCACTAACACAGCCCTATACCATCGCAGATGCTGGCTTTTGAACTTTGCGTCCATAACAGTCTGGATGGTTCTCTTTCCTCTCGTAGAGCATAGACTTTCGCCAGTGTTTCACAGTCCTAATTTAGAAATTATTTGTTATGTAAAGTTTATTTTTGCATCTGATAAAACACACAATTCAGATGCAGACTCCTGAGAGCTTTTTTAGCCCAATTAAACTCTAAAGATTCTTTGTTCTACAGTATGATTGTTTGCTATTATTTTGATGAATGGACTTGGGTGACGATTAATGGTAATTCGTTCACCTTGTCTGTGTTTCAGCCAACCAGACTCTGCTTGGAGGAGGTGGAGGTAAGTCATAACCCGTTTGAACTGTATATGTAAGTCATAAATCATATGGACTGTTTGTTGTAGGTCTGATTGGCTTTGTGGTGAAAGCAGTCAATTGTGGTCATCAAATCATTTAAAAATGTTCATCTTTTCATATGTTGATGCGGCATAATTTACTCTATGAGGATGTGTTTGGTGGCAGTCTCCTCTTTGCTGTCCATTTTTCTGCTCGAGGGTGTGTGCAGTCAATAGTCATTAATAGATGTGGAGTGTTGTGGGTATAAACAGACATTTTTCAGTGTATTGTCGACTCAGTGCTTTGCGATGTCTGCGTAATGTAAGGCGTCTGTGGTTAATCGATACTTGCAATAAATATGTTCTACTGAGGCAACAACATGCACAATGGCTGTTTGTTGGGACTTGCAAATTTGTGACTTCCATATTTAAACTTCCCCTTTGAGTGTGTGATTTTTTTTCTTCATGATGCCATTAAAAATTGTGCAGCTACAAACATGCATGTACACTGGTTCCTTGAGATACCAGTGACCCGACTTACAAGGTTTTTGAGATATGAGCTGTCATCAGACACATGCTTTGACTTGCGAGCGCACACTTGCGATACTAGCGTTGAATGGTGGCAGTGAACTCCTCTCAACAGTTCACAATAAGTGGAACTGACGAATAGCAAACAATTCTTACAAAAAGAGGCTTCAAGCTGTTTAGTGCCACTCTGAGTTTAAGTTTAGTGTCGAACTAAACTAGGAGAATTACATGCGTCTTTAAAAGAAGCGTGTACCTTAGCCGTTAGTCAACTACCTTAATGCTAACTTAATGCGTGTACAGTATAACCCTTTCAGCAACTGATAGTGGAACACAGATGGTGCAGCAACACATTTAGACATTTAATATACTGTTACAGAACTCACAATCATTTATTCTTTATCCTCTACGAGGAGCTGGGAGGAGCTGAGACATCTATACCGTTTTGACGTCCATTTACAGCGCATCCGTCTGTCTGTTGTGTACTGTCCACAGGTGGCCAAGGCGGGCAGCAGCATAATGGCCATTCAATTGATGCAAAGCGTGACAAACCTACTTAACTCTTTACATTCTATATATTCTATTTATTTCATTAATGTATGTTTTTATAAAGTACAACAGTATATAGACTGCGATTGGATGGCGAGCAGTTCAGGGTGTACCCCGCCTCTTGCCCAGAGTCAGCTGGGATGGAGACGAGAACCAGTCATGTCACTTTTCTCTCCACAGACAAACTGAGTGCTATTTATTCCTTACAAAAACACATTGCAACATGTTGTTTGGGGGGAGGCTGTGATGGATTCATGGTCTTTCCATTCAGTTCAAAGAAAGGGAATGATGATTTTAGATATGAGTGATTTGGGTTCAGAGCGTGGTCACAGAATTAATTAAACTCGTATCTCAAGGCACCACTGTAACCGTGTAGGCTCGTGCATTTGCATGCTTTTAAAAGTCCAATGTCTTCCCCTGAACTGTTTGGTTGAAGCCGTAAGTCTTCATAGAAACACGCACATAAAGAACTCTCACTGATATATACCAGCCAGGCCTCAAGCCATAAAAATCAACAACAGTCTCTTTGGTAGTTCCCATGTATATGCACATAGATGCACTTCAGTGGCGTCGTTTGATGCTGTCCTGGAAGTCCCTGATGAGTCTATGAAGACAGATGGTTTCTAGAGGCTGACACACACGCACGTACACACACACACACACACACACTTGTACACACAGACACGCACGCACGCACACACGCACCCACGCACGCGCACACACACACTTTATTTGCACTGTGTGAATTCATTAAACTTGTTTATGCTCTTCGCTCTTGTTTAGTTACTGTCACGTTTAGCTGCTTTTACATTTAACCACTACATCTGCTTTAATTCGGCCGGAGGAGACCCCTGTTTCACCCGACCCGCATGTAACTGACATTGACGTCACTCAGCCAAAATTTGACTTCTCTTGTTGTTTTGTTGGCGTATTTATTTCCCTCTCTCTGTCTCTTATTCCACCTCCTGTCCTCTGGGGTTTGCGCAGGCACATAGAGCCCATGGTAGGTGTTAATTAGGCAGAGGGGGAGAATGAAACAAAGAGAAGGATGGGAGGGAATGAGGGATGACGACAACAAAATCAAGGCCCTATTGTATTTGTGACGCAGTCACCAGAGACAGAAGGATTCACAAGCATAGTCGGGTGGGGAAACAAATAAAAATCATCAAATAATCGTTTGGTGAACATCTCTACTTACTGAGCAGTGAGGAACCAAAAGCGTGCATTCATTGTTTTTACCCAATGAATTGAAACCTGTGGCCCACTATGTATACATGACATGTCAACTAAGACAAACACTAGAGAAAAAGCAGAGAAACATTAAGAATTCTAGGGAGGCTGGATTGAGGCAGATTAAATATTTAAAAACAGACAGTTTTTAAAGATTTTTTGCAAACATATTGAACCCATCCATCCATTCCTCAATCCATCCTTTTCCATATCGCATTTTTCTTCACTAGGGTCACGGGTGGGCTGGAGCCTAGCCCAGCTGACTCTGGGCGAGAGGCACGGTATACCTTGAACTGGTGGCGAGCCAACTGCAGGGCACACATCGACAAACAACCATTCACACTCACATTCACACCTATGGGCAATTCGTAGTCTTCAATTAACCTACCATGTATGTTTTTGAGATGTGGGAGGAAACTGGAGAAGAAGAATCCACACTCTATATAATTTCTGTGAATTGGTAGGTGCTTCTGTTTTTGGTGAGCAACAAAATTAGTAACAGAGTTCAAATGGGCTGAGCAGTTTAAGAGCTATTTTTACAAAACACTGTAAATCCGTCTGGATTATTCTGAGGTATTACCTCAGATTTAACCAGTCCTACAAATTTTGCGAACACTTACTGTAGTTTATCCTGTTAAAATAATTCATTGGCCTAGTCTGAACATGTTACACAAAAGATAGTAAGAGTATGCACACAATAAAATGCAATAGCAATTTTGCTACATGGCATTGTGTGAATCTGGAGAGACAGATGGTGGTAGACTTTCCAAAAAGGATGGAAATGGCTTTTGTGAACACTTTTCCAGACGAGGCAGGAACATATGGTGACGCAGCACGCAGGTGGATTACATCTTGTGCAGACGATGTAATCTGAAGGAGGTAACTGACTGTAAGGTAGTGGTAGGGGAGAGTGTGGCTCGACAGCATAGGATGGTGGTGTGTAAGATGACTTTGGTGGTGGGGAGGAAGATTAAGAAGACAAAGGCAGAGTAGAGAACCATGTGGTGGATGCTGAGAAAGGAAGAGTGTTGTGCGGCTTTTCGGCAAGAGTTGAGGCAGGCTCTCGGTGGACAGGAGGAGCTTCTAGAAGACTAGACCGCTACAGCCAGGGTGATCAGAGAGGCAGGCAGGAAAGTACTTGGTGTATCTTCTGTTAAGAAAGGGGAGAAAGAGACTTAGTGGTGGAACCTCAAAGTGCAGGAAATCATACAAGGAAAGAGGTTGGCTCAGAAGAAGTGGGACAATGAGAGGACTAAGGAGAGGAGAAAGGAATACATGGAGATGTGACGTAGGGTGAAGGTTGAGGTGGCAAAGGCCAATCAAGAAGCATACGATGACATGTACGCCAGGTTGGACACTAAAGAAGGTGAAAAAGATCTAGTCCAGACAGAGGGCTAGAGATGAGCAGGCGGTTAGGGGGATTAAGGATAGAGATGGAAATGTGTTGACTGGTGCCAGTAGTGTGCTAGCTAGATGAAAAGAATACTTTGAGAAGTTTATGAGTGAGGAAAATGAGAGAGGAGTAGAAGAGGCAGGTGTGGTGGACCAGGAAGTGGCAATGGTTCGTAAAAAACGAAGTTAGAAAGCCACTAAAGAGGATGAAAAATTGAAAGGCAGTTGGTCCTGATGACATTCCAGTGGAGGTATGGAAGCATCTAGGAGAGATGGCTGTGGAGTTTTTGACCAGCTTGTTCAACTGAATTCTAGCAGGTGAGAAGATGCCTGAGGAATGGAGGAAACGTGTGCTGGCACCCATTTTTAAGAACAAGGGTGATGTGCAGAGCTGTGGGAACTATAGAGGAATAAAGTTAATGAGCCACACAATGAAGTTATGGGAAACAGTTGTGGAGGCTAGACTCAGGACAGAAGTGAGTATTTGCGAGCAACAGTATGGTTTCATGACATTCCACGTCCCGAGAGCCATCTTCCACATCCTCCACATTGACGGGACAAGCCGAAAGGAAAAGAAGAAGCATTGTGTGACTAAAATATTTTCCGAACAGTTTATGCATCTATGTACTACTACTATTACTACAACTACTACTCATGATAATAATAACACACATAACAATATCAATGGTAATAACAACAATAATAATAATAATGACAATACACAAATATAATGTACTGACCAAATGCTGCTTGGAATTATATGGTATTAGTCGCCCAAAAAAAAAAGTAGTCATTTTATTTTGTCCTCCCCCTGAGGAGAAATAGCCAAGGCCACTGGGAGTAGGGTACTCAACTTCTTTCACATGTATAATGCACATGCCAATTGAGAATTGACATCAATTAGAGTGAAGGCCACTGCTTAAAAGTTGAGACAGGAGCCCACAAGCCTTAGCTGAATAGCTGTCTGCCGATCCCACCAGTGCTACTGCAGCAGAGTCGACCCATCTTTCATTTTTGGTTTATATAACCACATGGGCTTGGCATTACTTTACTAAACCTTTAAAGCACCACAAGGAGTAGTTACATCCCAAGTCAAAACTTTATTGTGCCAAAAGGAAGCCTTATGTTAGCTCTGCCTGCCATCAACTTTCGAGGCTCTGGACATCAAGGAACATTACTCAGTGGAAGGTGTAAATCACTGTTATTGGTCTTTTTTTTTTTTTTTTACTTCAGAGGAGAAGGAACATCATTTCAATTTTATTTTAAATCTTTTCTGATTTGTACTCAGTGGAGCCCTTTCATAATGTAGTATTAGACAATGTCACGTAATCCAATAAACTGTCCTGCCATGAATTTTATTCATCAATTTTTTTGTCGTTCCAATTTAAATTCCATATTGGAGTCAGAAATATCATACGAATAATATCTGGTAAAACCACAGCTATCTTTGCAGAGGCATGATGTAGGATTACACATTTTTGCTATCTTTTTGTATTGAATGAATACTATCAATGATTCTGGGGCAAAGATTCTCACGTTAAGGTTTATATTTGCATCATCTTCTAGGTCACTGTATATTGATATATATTTTATATTTTACTGGTTGTCGATATTTATCTAAGGCATGTGTGCTGCGTTGAAATGATTTGAGGTTTGTGGTAATTTTAATTTCCATAACCACAGGAAACAATACTGTTATGCAAAACTTGAAAAGAAATCAAATTAAACAGCACAGTAGTTGGAAATTATGGATATTATGTATTTCCCCACTGCTCGGCCATATTCGTTAGATTGTGTTGTCTCTACCAATGCATTGTACCTGCTCAGCAACAAGCAGCAGACAAAAAAAAAAAAAATGAATAACCAATGAAACATTTATAAACTAAAGACAGCTCTGGCTTGGAGCACTTGGCAGGACTAAAGGAGTCAGATCATGCTACAAACAAATGCTCCAAAATTGTTAACCCAAGCCTGCTGCATACCATAGCAATTGAAAAGGTTCACTCCAAAGTGGAATAAATGTTTCCTTGCTGCGTTAAAGTCGATTCCACACAGCCAACATTATAGAAGTAAAGCTGGCGTATGTAACTTTTTTTTCACCCAAGCCACTACGAGAGGAGATGACACAATGCTGATTAAGCCTGTCAGCTACTCTGACATCCTACTGTATTTTTAAGTGTTTGAGCTTTCATAATTCGGATGGTGGTGCATTGAAAATGACATGATAGTGGAAATTACATACTGGACATTATGCATTTAGCTTCTCTTCAGGCGAAAGACAGACTACACCCTGAACTGGTCGGCAGTCAGTCTCAGGGCATTTGCACTCACATTCACAACTTCACTGAGTGGGAACTGAACCCACACTGCCCGCACCAAAGTCAGGCAAATGTACCCACTACACCATCAGTGACTTTAGAATAAAAGTGTGGTAGAATATTGTAGAACCACTACATACAACGTCATATCGCCGCAACAGTTCCGTTGTTGTAATACTGAATTCTAGCCTAGGGTCCGACAGAAGTTACATAATATAGCTTTAACTCCACTTTCAAGAGGTCGCTTCACAAATCAAGTCCCATTTCAGTGTAGTGTGGAATATAGACCAACTAGTCCCATATTGAAATGAGCAAATCTCAGTTCTGCAGTAAATGCTCAATTTACAGACATTACAAATCGCTGTTGCAGCCTTCCAAATCAAAATAAAGTGCACCCCCGCAATTCGAGGGGGATAAGGATCAGGCCTGAAAATCTGCTAATATTTGAAGTCCAATGTAATTGCATTGGGAAAAAAATACCATCAAAAATATTGAATAAGAATGAAATACAGGTCTGGTTCCCCACCACTGGGAAAAATAAAATAAATAATACATCTGCAAATAGGTGATTCCGCAGAATGCGTAACTGTGAATACGCGGGGGTGCACTGTACTTTCAGACATTACTGTTCAGTAGTAATTGTCATACTGTTTATAAAACAAGCTGTTATTGTTTGAAAACCAGGCTCAACAAGATGTTATATTTCATCCATATCACACTGATGCAAACCCCTTTTGGCACCCATTGGGGATCTGCCAACAAAACACAACTCCATGTCCAAAGCTCTGTGATTTTGTGGCTCCAAAACTGGAACGTCCTAA
Source organism: Phycodurus eques (assembly GCF_024500275.1). Taxonomy (NCBI): domain Eukaryota; kingdom Metazoa; phylum Chordata; class Actinopteri; order Syngnathiformes; family Syngnathidae; genus Phycodurus; species Phycodurus eques. The sequence continues at coordinate 8,245,807 of NC_084533.1, read as the reverse complement.
TGCCACTCCTGTGCCTAGAAATACTGTACTAACTACTAACAGGGTGTGCGACAGTAGATCAGCCATGTTAAAGCCCAACACTTTCTGCGAATGTGTTGGAAGTTAGGCCCAGAACATAAAGACAGCTCTCTCCGTGCTTAGGGACCATATGGTTTACGGTTACGGCTCGGATATGCCATACTACTGCATCGCATGATATCGAAGGCTTCAAGCTCCACAAAACATGTGGACTCCACCAGAATTGTGACCCCTGCAGAAGAGTAGCAGGGTGCTCTGGACAACTGTCAGGATATCTCGAAGATTACAAAATCAGGAGATTAAGGAGTATAATCCCCCTGTTGTGGAAACATGCAGTCCGATCTCATTCATCCATCCGTCCATTTTCTATACTGCTTATCCTATTCAGGGTCAACCTATCCCAGTTGACTTTGGGTAAGACAGCAGCACCATTTAAAGTGCCTGTAAAAGCCAACATTATCTGACTCCCCCGCGAGGCAGGTTACCGGGTCTTTGTAATTTTTTATTTTTTTTTTTTAGCTCAATGTTAAGCTTTTTTTTCTGTCATCGGCTCTTACGTTGGTTTGAAGACTAAAATAAACGCTAAAAACCATCAGTGCAAAAGTGCAACCAACCGTTTACCTTGTTAGCTGTCTCAATGTTGGCATAGACGTATTTTATTGTTTCACTCACCCAGTTGACTGAGAGTTGACTTCACTGAAGCTACACGCGGTGTAGGCTGAGGCTCGAAGTGCCTCAGATGTTACACATCGTTAAAGGCTCCTTTGCGCAATATAATCTTATTCCAAGTGTTGCACTGAGACGACTGGTCATTAATTTTAACAAACCTAAGAACACTTTTGTTCGCCGCCGCCACCGTTGGGCACAAATTAAATTTAAATTTGGACGTTTCCGGGAGAACTGGAATATTAGTCCGGGCTCCAATCTATTCTCGATTCTCGATGCCCAACTCTAGCCTAAAGGCACCTGTAGGACTCTCAGACCATGAGAGAGAATATTCTCTGGTCTGATGAGACAAAGATTGAACTCTTTGGCGTCACTGCCAGGCGTCATGTTTAGAGAAAACCAGGCACCACTCATCACCTGACCAATACCATCTCGACAGTGAAGCATGGTGGTGGCAGCATCATGCTGTGGTGATGTTTTTCAGCAGTAGGAACTGCGAGACTAGTCAGGATTGAGGGAAAGATGATTGCAGCAATGTACTGAGGCGTTGTGGATGAAAACATGCTCCAGAGTCCTCAGGACCTTAGACTTGGGCGAAGGTTTACCTTCTAGCAGAACAACGACCCTAAGCACATAGCCAAGGCAACGAAGGAGTGGCTTCAGGACAACTCTGTGAATTTCCTTGAGTGGCCCAGACAGAGCCCAGACTTGAATCCGATTGAACATCTCTGGAGAGATCTGAAAATGGCTGTGTGCCGACGCTCCCCATCCAACCTGATGGAAGCTGAGAGGTGCTGCAAAGAAGAATGGGGGAAACTACCCAAAGATAGGTTTGGCAAATTTATGGCATCATATTCAAAAAGATTTGAGGCTGTAATTACTGCCAAAGGTGCTTCAACAAAATATTGAGAAAAGGCTGTGAATGCTTATGTTCATGCGAGGTCCTAGTTTTTTATTATGATTATTATTATTTTTTTTAATTTCATGTTGTGATTATAGGGTGTTGTGTAGAATTATGAGGAAAAAAAGGAATTAATTCCATTTTGGGATTATGCTGTAAGGTAACAAAATGTGGAAAAAGTGAAACGCTGTGAATACTTTCCGGATGCAGTGTGCGTGTGTGTGCGTGTGCGTGTGTGTGTGTGTGTGTGTGAGAGAGACAATAATGGCAGACTGCCACAACTATGCTTCTTCATTTGTGATTGCATGAATGTCGTATTATACTGTGTACCAGGGTGACGGGTGGAGTTCGCTAAGAGCTATCTAGTTCTGGTTTCTCCATGGAGAGCTTTTCATTTGGCTTTTTGGAAGTTTTAATCCAAGCCACATGAAGTCACATTTCCACGGGCAGTGATCCTTTCCTCAAAGGCATTTATTTATTTAAATCAGTCTTTGGAAAGTTTGACTTTCTCCAAGTCCATGACTCTCAGCTGGATTAGTCGAAAATGACCTGATTTTCAAGAAACCCTGTGTTTGGACAGCAAGAGAGAGGCTGCACCTTGGCTTTAGGGCCATGTAGAGTCAGAACTCGTCACATTTCGAGCTCATGGGGCATAAATTGGGACGAGCTTTTGTGAATGTTTTCGTTACACACTGTTCTCCAACAAACCATCCAACCAGCCAGCCATCACAAGTCAGAAATCATTTGAAGCATGGTGATGCCAGTCCTCTGTCACATTGCCTGGTTGAAAATCTTCTTGTGACTCATTTAACATGCATAAAGCATTTGCTGGTTTTATTGGGATAGGGAAATAATCCAGAGCCTCATCTTCAAGGTTTACTACACAAATATATCAGTAGTCAGACTTGCAGCAAATCACCTGTTCAACCCACCACCTCGCTCATGCTCCTCTTGTGACCTGCTGTATATCAGTAATAACCTGCTGATCAAACAGAGATAGCCATCACTTATTTGTGCAATTTCTTTTCCATCTCAGAGCCTACTTTGTGTCTACAGGGGCAGAGCAATGAGGATGTGAACTATTCAATAACACACTAGTTCCTGCATGGTTGTTTGTTTATATATATATATATATATATATATATATATATATATATATATATATATATATATATATATTTCACTTGCATTTTAAGTATTTTAATTTCGTGAGGGAAAAATATCTCGTTTCCGGGCCTCTCTGACAGAGCTAAAATGACTTTATACTCGTTGACATTTATAATCAAAGGTTTGATACATAGTGCTGGATGTGCTTCAGCTGTAGTGCAACTTTGTGTCTGATGCTTTCTACTTGACTCTGTGTGTGTGTGTGCGTGTGTTTGCGTGTGTGTGTGTGCGTGCCTGTGTGTGTGTGTGTTGTGTGGGCAAGAGTGGATAGGCTTGTCTACTTGGCCTTCTGAAAAATGAACCAGATAACATGTATTGTGAATGAAGGCAGAGTGGAAGATTGCTTTTGGGGTGCAGAAATGAGAGAAGGAGCGTAGGGGCAGTGCTTGTTAGTGTCTTGCCCGCATTCATAAATTTACCCGTGACATAGCTGGTGTAGCACAGTGTGTGTGTGTATTCATGTGCAAGTTTAATACGTTGCAGCATTTGTGTGTGTGTGTGCGTGCGCGTATGTGTGTGTATACTCGCAGCTGCGTGCACATGTGTTTCTACCACCCAACCCGTCTGAAATGTTGCCATGGCAACAAGCTGACTGAGGTAAATGAGTGTCCTGGCTCCGCTGAGGGATTGTGGGAAAGCAATATGCCAGCGTTCCGCCCCATTAGTTTGACGGACAGCGCGTTTGGCCTATGAGAGGTCAACTGGCAAGGGCAGCCGTATTAGTATTCCACAGGACAAACCTCAGGATTGGAATTACTCTAATGTCAATCTACCGGTGTGTTGGAGTGTGTGCAAAGGTGGGAACTGGGGCTTTGTAGATGGTGATACTCACCCTGTCGTGTAACACTTCACGCGGTGTACGTGTGTGTGTGTGTGTGTTTGTGTGTGGTTTGCCTGGGTGGCTTGCAGGCTCGTGCCAGCTTAGCATATTGCCATTTATCACCTCTCTGTCCCCTGTTTCTTCGACTTACCCGCTGCTCCCTTCAGTCAATACTAAACCAGTGAGACATGATTACACATAACTGGTCACTGGGCTTCCTGGCATAGATGACAAAACCCCCCATGTCTCCCCAGCTTTGAACCCATCCATTTATCCTTCACTTCCATTCTCTCCTAATATGAATAAACATTCATCTCATGCCTTGTTTATTTTTGTGCACCTGCATTTCATCCCCTTCCAAACCTTTTTGTCTCTGTTCAACCATGCCCCTCAATCCCTCCTGTCTTTTGTTTGCGCCTCTCCATCGGCGCATTGTTTATTCCTAATATCCCCATCACATCTCTTTGTCCCTGCAGAACCAAGCTTCATTTGTACAAATTGTTGAGGTGGTATCATGTATGGTGATGGAGGCAAAATAATGAATTCTGTTGTGTTTTTTAAATATGGAAATGAGTTTCAGTGACTTTAATGAATTGTAACCTGAATTCATGACTAATTCATGATAATGTGTTGATGTGCGTTAGTGGAATTAGGTGAAGCCAATTATGGCTGATTGTCAACGAGTTCATGATCTTCATTTGCAAGCATCATAGCCACTGAGGTATGAACAACCAGAGTGCTTAAACACTGTGATCATGCTAATTTGGTATGAGCTGCACCAAGAAATACATCAATAATGATGCATGTATCAAGCCCAGTATGACTTTGAACAGACACAACATTTAAGGCCTTTTCCTATTCTGGTTTTGCTCAGAAACCTTCCTGTTCTACTGTATTTGAGTGAGACTACCATGAGAAGTACTGAGAGAAAAGGTTGTTTGAGTTCTAAAAACCAGAGGTGGGAGTAAGTCACATATGTGCAAGTCTCAAGTCATAACCTTCAAGTCTCAAGCAAATCCCAACTCACTGCCGGAAAAAATCAAGCAAGTCAAGTCGAGTTGCCACTACATTTCAAGCAAGTCGAGTCAAGTCATTACTTGGTTAAAGCAAGTCGCAAGTCAAGTCATAAGATATTGCTCCAGTCGAAACATATATTGGAGTAGTAATGTTTTTTTCACATTGTCTTTTTAATAAACCATAACACAAAAAAAAGTATTCACACCTTGAGATTTTGATTGATTTAATTTATTGCACTGAATTGTTTTAAGGTTGTATTTCAAACTCAATTTAACTGAACTTTATTTCTGAACAAACTCTGCTGTGTACTTTGTGATGACAGCCTTGTAACTGCTGCGGTTCTTAAGAGAACACAATTAAGCAAAAGCCAAGACTGTTATCTGTTGGTCAAATATAATTAGATTTTTACCTAATGGGCTAATGGAGAATGAAATAGATTCATAAATAATGGAATAATAGATGGCAAAGTTGTTGCCTTCCTTAAAAAAAAAAAAAAAAAAGGAATGTGAACAATATCTGCATTCTTCCGCTTTCCTCTACTTTCATTAAATCACTCAGTCGGGTTTGTTAATTTATTTAAAAGCACTGACTCTGGACAATTGTCAATTGTCATTAGATCAAAGGTTCTGTTTCCTATGCTGTGGTCTCAAATTTAAAAACGGTGCAGACAGCTTTATCACAGACCCGAAAGCAGATGAAATTTTAATGGTAACACTTCAATAAATACGTTCAGTAGTATTAAAATTAGAGTCACACGTAGCCACTCACTATTTGTACTGTACTTACCAAGTGGAACACACTTTTGTCAACATTCTTATCGCCGTGATCGTAACCCAGACAGCAGACCTAAAGTATAACGCACCTGGCATCTTCTAGTGCTGACTCTTTTGTCATACCCGCAAACGTCTCTGCAACTTTTCTTTATTCTTTTCTCCACCTTACCAACGCCGCTTCACGTCTTCTGCATTCTGCGGTTGGCATCATATTTTAAAAAACAATGTCTTTTTTCTGGGGCTCAATCCCCGGCCCCGCCTGTGTGGAGTTTGCATGTTCTCCCCGTGCCTGCGTGGGTTTTCTCCGGGCACTCCGGTTTCCTCCCACATCCCAAAAACATGCATGAATTGGAGACTCTAAATTGCCCGTAGGTGTGACTGTGAGTGCGAATGGTTGTTTGTTTGTATATGCCCTGTGATTGGCTGGCAACCAGTTCAGGGTGTACCCCGCCTCCTGCCCGATGACTGCTGGGATAGGCTCCAGCACGCCTGCGACCCTAGTGAGGAGAAGCGGCTCAGACAATGGATGGATGGATGGATGGATAATGTACACACAGCACACAATATTGACAGAAAAAAACAGACTTGCGTGTACTTTGACTAAATGCCAAAGTATTCTGTAACAATGTCTTAACAAAATAAATCCATCCATCCATTTTCTGTACCGCTTATCCTCACAAGTGTCGCATGCGTGCTGGAGCCTATCCCAACTATCTTTGGGCGAGAGGCGGGATACACCCTGACCTGGTTGTCCAGCTGTGTTTGATTATACTGATTGGACTTGATTAGGAAAGCCGCACCCCTGTCTATATAAGACCTTCCATCTCACAGTGCATGTCAGCGCAAATGAGAATCAATGGGTCAAAGGTCTTCTTCACTTGGCGAAGCTCGTTTTCCTGCTTCCTCCACTTGAGAACCATGAATTCGTTGATCTTGAATTATCTCGCGGCTGCTCGATTCCCATGTTCCACCGCGTAACTGATAGCTTGCAGTTTAAACTGTGCTTCGTAAGCGTGTCTCTTCGTAGGTGCCATTTTCAGGGTTCCTTAGCCAAAACGATGTTGTTTTGCTCAATGGACATACCGGCGCTATATACTTACTGGGGGCGTGTCTTTAGTGTCCTCTGTCTCTGTCTGCCTTTCCTCTATATAAGCAGCGTGTCGGCATGAAATGCTCCCAGTCAGTCAAGCAGAGCGCTCATCACACAACAGTTATAGATTTTGGAACTCGGTGCACACATAAGGCGCGCCGCATTATAAGGTGCCCCGTCCATTTTGGAGAAAATGTAAGACTTTTAAGTGCGCATTTTGGTCGTGAAAATACGGTACTACGATGTTACTGTAGTCATCCAAAAAGCTGCAAAGCAATGCTGCTTTGCAAAGAAATTCAAGAACAGATGAAAAATAAAGTAATTGACATCTCATTCTGGAAACGTCTAATAAACTGCAGGCCTCCCTTGCCTCAGTTGAGGTCAGTATTCATGACTCAACAATGACTGGACGAAACTGCCATCCATGGCTAAGTTCCAAGATGAAAACCACTGCTGACCAAAAAGAACATAAAGGCTTATTTTACGTTTGCAAAAACAACAACAACAAAACCTTTTGGAAGAATATTGTATGGACTGACAAGACGAAAGTTTAACTTTTTGACAGGTGTGTCTCATAACATCTGGCGTAAATGTAACAGCATTTCAGAAAAAGAACATTATACAAACTGTCAATCACGGTGGTGGTAGTATGATAGTCTGGGGCTACTTTGCTCGTTCCGGGCCTGAGCGACTTGCTGTGAGTGATAGAACCATAAGTTCTGGTCTTTACCAGAAAATCCTGAAGGAAATTGTTCGGCCATCAGTTTGTGACTTCAAGCTGAAGCGTACTTGGGAATTGTACCAGGACAACACACCAGCAAGTCAACTTCTGAATAGCTTTGAATTCGGCAACCAGAACAGTCCAGTTGAGATCAGTTGCCCTGAGAAAGTAGATTTTAATTTTTTTTTTTTTTTTAAATAAATACAATCACCTTTTAAAAACTACATTTTATGTTTACTTGAGCTATCTTTGTCTGATTTTTACATTTGTTTCATGATGTTATAAATGAAAGTGGAGAAACTATGTAAAATATGAATAAGAATTTGAGAAGGGGGCAAATATTTTTTCACTGCATTGTACATGAAAGCGGGTTCTTAGGCAGAAAGAGAAGAGGAAAGCACAGAGCCTACAACTGAATGTGGGGACCTTGAATGTTGGGACTATGATAGGAAAATCTCGTACAGGAGAGCAGATGGAAATGCAGTAAGGCTAGACTTTTAGGGACAGGGTTTAAAATATTTTACCATGGTGTAGATGGGAAGAAAAATGGAGAAGGGGTTATTTTAAAGAAAGAGATATCGAAGAATGTCTTGGAGGTGAAAAGAGTATTAGATCGAGTGATGAGGCTGAAACTTGAAATTGAGGGTGTTATCTATAATGTGATTATTAACGGCTATGCCCCACAGGTAGGATGTGACCTAGAGGTGAAAAAGAAATTCTGGCAGGAGCTAGGTGAAGTAGTAATGAGCATTTCAGACAGAGAGAGAGTCATGATTGGTGCAGATTGTAATGGACATGTGAAGGAAACAGGGGTGATGAAGAAGTAATGGGTAAGTATGGCATGCAGGAAAGAAACTTGGAGGGATAGATGGTGGTAGACTTTGCAAAAAGGATGCAAATGGCTGTAGTGAACATGTTCTTCCAGAAGAGGCAGGAACATAACATGACCTACAAGAGCGGAGGTAGAAGCACGCAGGTGGATTACATCTTGTGCAGACGATGTAATCTGAAGGAGGTTACTGACTGTAAGGGAGGGGAGAGTGGGGCTAGACAGCATAGGATGGTGGTGTGTAAGATGACTCTGGTGGTGGGGAGGAAGATTAGGAAGACAAAGGCAGAGAAGAGAACCATGTGGTGGAAGCTGAGACAGGACGAGTGTTGTGCAGATTTTCGGGAAGAGGTGAGACAGGCTCTCGGTGTACAGAGAAGGTCAGAAGGAGCTAAATTGTGTCTTTGTGGATCTAGAGAAAGGAACTGTGGTACAGCATGCGGAAGTCTGAAGTGGCAGAGAAGTATGTTAAAATAATACAGGACATGTATGAATGGAATTTAAGGTGGAGGTGGGACTGCATCAGGGATCAGACATGAGCCCCTTCCTGTTTGCAGTGGTGATGGATAGGCTGACAGATGAGGTCAGACTGGAATACCCATGGACCATGATGTTTGCAGGTGGCATTGTGATCTGCAGTGAAAACAGGGAGCAGGTGGAACAGTTAGAAAGGTGGAGGCATACACTGGAAAGGAGAGGAATGAAGATTAGCCGAAGTAAGACAGAATATATGTGCATGAATGAGAGGGGTGGAGGGGGAAGGGAGACGAGATAGCAAGGGTGGAGGACTTAAAATACTTGGGGTCAACCGTCCAGAGCAATGGTGAGTGTGGTAAGGAAGTGAAGAAATGGGTCCAAGCAGGTTGGAACGGGTGGAGGAAGGTGTCAGGTGTGTTATGTGACCGAAAAGTCTGTGCTAGGATGAAGGGAAAGGTTTATTAGACAGTGGTGAGGCCAGCCATGATGCACGGAGTAGAAACAGTGGCACTGAAGAGACAACAGGAAGCAGAACTGGAGGTAGCGGAAATGAAGATGTTGAGGTTCGCTCTCGGAGTGACCATGTTGGATAAAATTAGAAATGAGCTCATCAGAGGGACAACCAAGGTTTGATGTTTTGGAGACAAAGTTAGAGAGAGCAGACTTCGATGGTTTGGACACGTCCAGAGGAGAAATAGTGAGTATATTGGTAGAAGGATGATGAGGATGGAGCTGCCAGGCAAGAGAGCTAGAGGAAGACCACAGAGAAGGTCGATGGATGTTGTGAGGGAAGACATGAGGGCAGTTGGTGCTACAGAGGAGGATGCAGGAGATAGGCTTACATGGAAAAGGATGATGCGCTGTGGCGACCCCTAACATGACAAGCCGAAAGGGAAAGAAGACTGTACATGATATCTAACACTGTTAGAAATAGGAGTCAATGTATACCCCCGAGGATACCTACACCAATGTGCCCCATAGCACTAATTATTGGGCCCTGTTTGTACCTTGACAAACAGGACGTGTGTTCCCAAGCTGTAAAAATCAAGTGTGAGGGTACACCCCTCGTTTCCCACAGGAGATAATATAAGTGGAAGTAATCCATTCCAGGTTCAAATTGTCACCATCATAAAACCTTCATTAACTCTGCAAGCATTTTTAATTCACATTTTAAAGTTCGAAAAAACGAGATAGTCACTGTTAATGTAGTCACACACAAAAAATTGAATTACCTTTCATGCCGAATGATGACAGCATAATTCAAAGGCGATTTACATCAACAGATGCAACTCCATCTAATTTTTAAAGTCTTAATTTGAAAGTTAACCACCAACTTTGATAACAAGTGACTCTGGTGTCTTACTGTTATTAATGTAAGCATGCGTACTTCACTAACTTCCTATGTATAATCTTCGCCGCTTCCAACTCATCGTTTCCTTCTAAATTAAGCACGATTCTTATTTCATTCCATAAACGCTACAAGGGTTAAGGCCGATAACGGCCGCATTGCATCACGTGACCAACGCATTGGGCCGCGTGACCCCTATGCGTCACTTGACACACACGCGACAAACATTGTTGCTGTCCGGAGAATGCCGCGGAGATCATCTCTCGTGATTGGTCCGTTTTAGTCACATGCTGTGATGACGTACTCAGCGTTCCCCTTGGTTCCACATACCACCTACGCCGCCGCCTTCTTGATCGATTATGCAGCATAATTAAACGTATCATCTGGTCATCTATATCCTTTTGTTCAAGCAGACACTGTTCAACAGTCGCCATTATTGTTCCTTTGTTCCTTGTTCTGGAAAGAAAAGGAAAAAAACTACCGGAAATGGCCAAAAAATGCAGAGGAAACTCCACCCTGTGGCGGCCTAACCAAGACCAGCCGTAGTGACACCCCCGATTTAGAGAACTGCAGTACATTTTCAAAACTCCGCGCGTGGGTTGCGCTCGAGTATAAAGGCAAACTGCGTGCGGGATAGCCTCATTGACATCAGTGCGGTCGCCGTCCGCGCGAGTGTAAAGAAGCCTTGAGATGTCACATGTAATTGTCATAGAATTAACTTTCTTGGAGCGGATTTTCTCTGAATGGCAGATGTCACTTAATCCAGGATTTTGGTGTGTTGACAAAAAAACAGTGCTGGAATACTTAATACAGAATGTTTTGTGTCAAGTCAAAATGGCATTGTTGTTACTTAAGGCCAATGTAGTCCCCTCAGTGTAGTGGAATAGATCCACCTGCTTGTATTGTGAAGGTATGGAACATCCACATATGCCTTAAAATTGTGATATACACATTAACATTAGAACAGCACGGCTTAAAGTACTCCATCATAGTTCCGGAAATCTGGCTTCTGAATTTTTTTCTGACAAGATCTGCCCTAGATATATCCGGCCCTTTCTTCACCCGAGTGTCCCAGACATGTGGCCACAAGTCCGATGGTACGACCACAAAGTCGATCATCAAACTGCGGCCTCGGGTGTCCTGGTGCCAAGTGCATCTGTGGACACCCTTATGCTTGAACATGTTTGTTGTGGTGATGAGCACAGAAGTCCAATAACAAAACTCCACTCGGGTTCTGATCGGGGGGGGCAAAAATTTAAAAAAAGAGAGAAATAAGTACTCTTACTGCTGTACTATATTTTGATTTCGAAAAATACTACAGTTTGTTTTCTTATTACGTTTACTAATGTACCTACTGAGCGTGTTTAGTGGAAAGAAGTTGTTATCTACCCAAACATTTCAAATAATACATTATAGAGCTGTACTTACAATACCGTATTACCATGAAAATGTAATATTTTTGGTCATGGTTATTACACCGTCAGAATGCGTGCTGTAGTGATAAACATATTGTTTTTCAACATGGTTTCATTCGAGAAAATGGACTGATTGAAGAAATCCCAATGATCAAAATGATAGATGTTAAATTTTATGATTGATTGAAATTTAAGAAACAACATCTCACTTTAAGTACATCAAAATATTCAGATACACCATGCTTTTGTTTCCTCTTTCCAGTCCTCTGTTGAACACATTCATGGTCGTTAGGCCTAGTGCGGTTCAAAGATAGACACTTCTGAATATTATGTAGATTTATGAAAATGTCATTACCAGAGACTAATTGACCAAAAAGTCAAAGTCAGCTGAGTCCTTAATAACACATTAAATTGAGCAATTAACCAAGGCAGTAGCCCCCAAATCCATTTAGTAGACTGACATCAAGTGATCCAGATGCTTCTGCTCTTTAAAAGTAAAGAGGGGGATTATGGGTCAAGGTTAACACCTGCAAAAGGCGGTAAATTTGTCATTATCCTGAGCCGTGCAGAGCAAAACCTGCTGACACCTTCTTCAGTTGAGTAAAAGTCTTAGTCGGACTTCAAACACATGACTGGCTGCAGGTGATTCTCGCAAGTGGGCCAAATGTCTGAATCCCGTCATCTCTCCCCTCCAGTGGACGGAGCTATCCACCGTGCTGCAGGGCCCCTCTTAAAGAAAGAGTGCGCCTCCCTCCACGGCTGCCAGACTGGACAAGCAAAGGTCACCTGCGGCTACGGCCTCCCCGCCAAGTGTGAGTACAAATTTTGTGTAACAGCCAGCTGTTCAATGGAAGCTCCTGAGCGTGCCCATCCTGGTGGGAGTGTGTCGCCAAGTGCGACGGACATGCAGGGATATTTTCATGCACTAGAAATTCGACAGATAAGTAAAGGTCACACAGCTTTATGAATAAAATAGAAATAAGGAATCCGAGCGGTTTCTTTGTCACATAAATTATGCAGATGTTTAATTCTCCATATCAGCATCCAGAAGCCTATGCAGGTATCTCTAATAGTGTCCCTTGCAGTTTTCCACATACAGGAGCAAATTGCACTCAATTAAGTGGCACTTTATGATGAACATTTAGAGTGACCGGAAAACATTCAGTTGTTGTTTCAGGTTAAAAAAAAAATGTGTCCGCCAACATGTGGAGAACCTTAGTGTCTCATATAGACATAAACAAGGAGTTCCACACACTACAGAGTGTTGCTTCAAAAACTCCTGGACATAAGCTGATTATTTATTAACAGGAGCCACTATATAAAAAACTGTTTCTATAGGAATTATATCTGGCCCACAGTCCTATATTTTGTGGAAATCAGCAGTTTTTGTGTGACACTAACAGCCTCATTGAACCCTTAATAACTGTACAAGTAAGTAGCATTTTAACATTCTTTTGCCGTGTGTGGGTAACATGACCTAACAACATTGTTGGAAATCATACAATAATTTTATCACTGTTTTCCAGCAATGCCAGCGTCATTAAACGTCACTGAACTTTACAAACACGGTGCACTTGACGCACTACAATTAGTCATGAATATTTTCATGAACATTTAAAAAAAAGAAATCAGTTAAGCAGTTAATCAGTCTTCTATTAATTATAGTGCATTACTTTTTGGATGAAATCCAACAAAATTCTGAGGCGGTGTGAGATGATTTTTATTTATTCATGCTAATGAGACGAGCGTGTACTTTAACTAAATGCCAAAGTATTCTGTAACAATGCCTGAACAAAATAAATCCATCCATCCATTTTCTGTACCGCTTACCGGGCGTGCTGGAGCCTATCCCAGCTATCTTTGGGTGAGAGGCGAGGTACACCCTGAACTGGTCGCCAGTCAATCCCAGGGCACATACAGTGGCTACGGAAAGTATTCAGGCCCCCTTAACATTTTCACTCTTTGTTATATTGCAGCCATTTGATAAAATCATTGAAGTTCATTTTTTCCTCATTAATGTACACACAGCACTCCATATTGACAGAATAAAATGTATTTGTTGAAATTTTTGCAGAGTTGTTAAAAAAGAAAAACTGAAACCACACACAGCCATAAGTATTCAGACCTTTTGCTGTGACACTCATATATTTAACTCGGATGCTGTCCATTTCTTCTGATCATCCTAAAGATGGTTCTACACCGTCATTGGAGTCCAGCTCTGTTTGATTATACTGATTGGACTTGATTAGGAAAGCCACGCACGTGTCTATACAGGACCTTACAGCTCATAGAGCACGTCAGAGCAAATGAGAATCATGAGGTCCACGGAACTGCCTGAAGAGCCCAGGGACGGAATTGAGGCAAGGCACAGAAAAAAAAAGAGAGAGAGAGAGTTACATATATTACATGATAGAAATGATGTAAACATGAATAATTGGTTCCAGCCGTGACAAAAGTCCCTATGTGTGTATCTCTAAGCGTGTGCATTATGAACACAATATAAAGTAACACATTTCTGCAAATGAAACTTGTCAAGGGGTGATTGATCCAAAATGTTTTTTTCTTAACCAAGTTTAAAAGAACAACATAATTTAATAATTTTCCTTCTCATTTATATGCAGCGACCCTGCCAACACGCAATCAAACAGTCTCACGAGTCCTTCCGGTGCATTCACAAAATCACTTAATTTTCCCAACCAGGTTGCTACAATTATGAAGGATAAAAAATGAAATCCTCTTGCAGCTTTCTCTTTTCTTAACAATAAGTCGTCATGTAAGTGCATCGCTATCTCGCAAATGGTAGACCAGCTGTTTTTTGTTTCTCCAAACGAGCAACATCTTTTCGACTTGGTCCAGAAGTTTCTCTTGGTCCTTTTGAAGATACTTCACTTTCTTGGCCATGTCAGCAGCAACATGAAATGCGTGTGCCATTGACATACTCCACAGTTAGTCCCACCTCCTTGCCATGTTTGCCTTTTGCTTTTCTTGGACCGATACTGAATTAGCAAAAGATGAAATAAAAGTGCAAAACATTGACAAGCCACACTATGAAGCAGTGTGCAAACTAGTGACCGACCGTGATGCTGGAGTGGCTGAGAGCGAGCCGCCTACCCACAATGGCTGCACCGCCCGGCACGAAAGGGATGAATGAAACCTTTGTCCACTGCGACAGGCTTTGACCATTGGACAATATTTTTGTTTGATCTGTGGTTCGTAAATGGCATAGCTCTAACACTGAGGCGTTCGTTAATCGGGGTTCCGCTGTACCTCCAGAATTCAATATTACATTATAGTCAGTCTTTACACGTTTTTGGCAACTATTTTCAAATATGTACAGTATTATGTATTGAGACAAAAACAATCTCAGAATTCACTTTACATGGTCTTTATTATGATTTGATTTGCCTTTGTACCTTTTGTTTGAAATCCTATTTAATTCTTGTTGGAATGGTGCCGCCTGTGTGTTTATTTATGCATGAGTAAATACAATATGTTGACTTTGGAAAATGGATGAAGTGAAGCTTTTATAGAACCCGGGAGTGGATGAGCTCTTCCATATTCTGCTCTTCATTCTTCTTTTTTGATTATGATGATGATGTTTGTGTGCTTGTGTGTAGGTGCTGCCCAAGTATGTGTATTCCTCTCCCTCCCCAACAAAATATAGAGCCCCAAGAATAATCAAGCAAGTGCCTTCTTTAATGCTTAAACACTCACAATGGGTCTTGATTGACTGTCAGCAGGAGGAAAAGAGGAAGTAGACAGTATCAATGGAGGTAAAGCAAAGTAGGGTTGACAAAATAGACTATGAAGAGACTTGGAGCGTGATTGGCACCGAGGAAAAGAGCTTTTACAAAACAACACTGTTTTTAACAAGACAAAAACAACAAGAAATCTTGTTGTTTTGGATGTTTGTTAGCATGAAAATTGTGTTTTGGAGCCAGGAAACTGTCTCAAAGTGGGCACTCAAAAAAAAGTGCTCGCTTACGCCACGACCAAAACAACAGTGGCTGACCAGAGTGTCCCTATCATTCAAAACAGTTTCCGATAAGACGTAGTTGGACAGTTGCTGCATATTCGTAACGTGTTTCTCCTGGCATATACATTTGGGTGCTTTTTTGGTTGTTTTTGCAGGTCAGTGGGAATGTATTGACAACATTGTTGTCTTTATGTGAACATTTTCCACCCAAAATAAACATGTTTGAGATATCCTCAGGGCATTGAATTGGTTGGAATTGGACTGTCTTCGAAGATGTTTCACCTCTCATCCGGGCAGGCTTCATCAGTTCATGCACAAGGCTAGGTCGGACAGCAATAGCCTGTTTTTTGATAAGAAAACCCAACTATGTATGTTCCAAGTTAGAGGCACGCCCCAAACCACAAGACAAGTCAGTTTTACAATTGAAAGCCTTGAGGTAAAAGATGTAAAAAAAAATCTTCTCAAATTACAAACAATTCTGCCCGAAGAGGTCTGTTAAAAGGTAGTCACATTCACAACTAAAGCCCAGCTTGAGCAGCACAACAAAACCAAAAGCAAGACGAACAAGAACATTTCAGAGATTACAACTGAGACATAACACCTCCACTTCACAATTGCTTACATGTAGGCAAAAATAGGAATTCAACTCATTCAGAAGTATACAATAAATGGGTAAAAAATGGTCAGACAGATAACTTACCCAATCAGAGAAGGTGGTTTGGGCTAAAGGGTCAAATTTTGCCGTGACACCACAGCAAGGTTGAATATTTGATATGAACACGGCGTCTGAAGCAGCTGTAGCGTATGCGGGTTAAATAAACATGCATAATTTAAGTTAAATTTAATTTAACATAATTTAGGAGAAAAGAATAAGATGGAAGCGATGCCTGCGTTACTTCCGGTTTAGCGTAATTTTAAATTACAGCGTTATAAATTTAGATATTTTATCAATTAAGAGGGGCACCACGTCGCTTTTTATGTGGATAAAATTTAGGAAAAACGACGAGAAACCTTCTTATCAGTCTTGTAATCTGAAGGTTGCTACACTGTATGAAATTTTGATAAGAGTTCGAGACGGCCAGAGGTTTCTTGTTAAATTGTTTGTGGTTTAATTTGCTCTGCATATTTTATACTACTGTATTTTCATGTGTATGCAATTAGTTAAGCGATAAGATGCAGTTTACCATTTTAAAGAGTTAACTGAAATAAGTTGCACTTCCAAATACAGTTTTTGCCGAAAAGCCAAATAGGAGCAGGACACAGCATGTGAGGCTGGGGGACACCACCTCATCTATGTGTACCATCAGCACCGGGGCGCCCCAAGAATGTGTCCTCTCTCCGCTGCTCTTCTCTCTGTAATAAAGAGAATTCTGATTCTGATTATACATTTATACGGGTTCACAGTCATAGCGGCCCTCCAAGGACAATCATAACTACGATGTGGCTGGTGAAATACAATTATCCACCCCTGATCTTTATGAACCATAACTATGATGTGGCCTGCGATTTAAATTAGTTTGCCACACCTGCATTGGAAGGGCTTGATTTTTGTTCCTTAGTTTTCACATGAAGTTGCTCTATGATAAAATGTTGTGTTGCTTTTTTCATTGGGCCCCACCTGCCTTCCTCGACAAATACAGCACAGAGTAAATGTTTTATATTTGGGAAGGGAGTGACATTCCTTGTGGGTAAGAACACAGTTGGAGGTGGATAGAGGCCCACAAAGATGAAGTACTGATGGAAACGGAGAGCTACAAAGAGAGAAAGCTATCACTCTGTCAAAAACTTGCTTTTCTTTTCTTCCCCTCCCCGACTCTTGCGTTCTGCTCCCTCAGTGGCCAATTACCGCAAATTAAAAAGCTCTCTCCCCCTCTTCCTCTCACTTCAAGACCCCCATCTCACTGCGTCGCCTGTCACCCAGACAAGTTCTCTCTTTTCTCTCTCCTCTGACAAATCAGTTTCTGCCTCATGACATCAACAAGGCCCAAACACCTCTTCTTCACTTTTCTACCTTTTCGCTCGCAACTCCTCCTCACATTTCTCTATCCCTCCATTTTTCTTGCTTCCACCCCACCAGATCAGCTCTTCCCGCCTCACCTACTCCCCTCTCCAAGTTCCCATGGTCACCATCATCTTCGGCAGTCATGTTGCTTTAAGAAAAGCCTTGACGGTGCTCTCGGCTAAAGAATGTTGTGCTGTTGCCTTTGTTACTTTTTTTTTCTGATTTTGACACAACTGACAACTTTCCTTGGCTTCTTCCTGCCACGGTGTCAGCAGTGCGATTCGTGGAGGTGCTAAAATCCTTCAGCAAAGCTTCTGCTCAGCCTAATGGTGGCGATGAGCGGGAGGATTATGATTATGATCACAGCGGCAGGGATGGTGTTAATTCATTGATTCATTCACCGTCACGAGGAACAAAGGCTTTTTACACCAAATACCACCTCAAAAAATGCACTTACTTACGTGACGTCAGCCGTGCAGCGCGTTAAACCAGCTCGCAGTCTGGACTAAAGACGAACTTGAAACACCACTTTTCATTGTAAATATTAAGATAAGTATTGTAAGCCTTTCAGTGAGTCAGTCCTTAACCTTCATCACCGATTTATGACCGCGCACTCGGAATAATTAACGCACAATGCATTGCGCACTTAACATGCCAGTAAAACTGTATTCTTAATGTGTAAATTAAAAAGTAACAACAATCCAATATGCTTTTCACAAAGGAACATGTCAAAAAATAGTGTGGCGATAGTGAAATCGTGCATTTCTTTGCACTGTCACTGTGCATTGTAGAATCAACAATCACGTCCCAATCGCTTTCTTTCACCTTTTGTGAAATCCGCAGTCTCTGTGAACGGTTAAATGCTATTGAATAGGTGGACTGCGGTTTTTCGAGTTACCAGCTACACATCAGTACTTGGTGAGAAACATCGATGACTCTAAAGTAACTATTGCTGGTTTGAAAAGTAACTGTAGTCGGATTACTCTCGCGGGGAAAGTAACGTGTTACTTCGCTCGTTACACAAAATAGCGTTACTGGCATCGCTGCCGCTCACGTAAATTTACACAAACTCTCCCAACTTGCTGATGCTCTTAGATTGCTTTGATTGCCACAGTATAGTAAACATAGTGTGGGGAGGAGTGTTTTATTTTGGAGAGCTGGAAGGCTTTTTGCTCCATGACGGGACTCGTTTGCTGCGCGGTTCTCCGCTGCTATCCGGTGGGTTTCACCAACAGGTATTCCTGCATGACAAGTATTCCTTCAATTAACCTAACATGCACGGTTGTGGTGGTAGAAAGCCGAAGTACCAGAAGAAAACCCGCAAGCAGTAGGAAGAGAGGCGCACTGTGTAGATGCCCCCATATTTAATAAAAGATGGAAGGCATGTTTGAGGGAGGCTAAAGAATATTGTGTACGTTTCTATTAGCGTCCTTTCCATCTGTTCCCCTTCCTCGTTCTCATTTTCTCGTTCTCAAAGGTAAAAAGAGAAAGATGGAGCTGAAGGGCCCAAACCAGACTTGAGCCTGCCTCTTTTTTTTCTAAATGTAATAGTTGTCCACGCTCTACTAAACACAAACTGAGGTGGCTTGCACAAAAGGCCAGCTCGCCTTTTTCCTGTCTCCTGATTTAAAAGCAGATGAAGAAAGGCGAGGGCCAGATGGAGTTACGTGATGAGAGGAGGCAGCGAGGGAGATTGACTGAAAGGGGGGTGAGGAAGAAAGGATTGACGGGCGTTGAGTATGAAAAGCAGGAGCGGCTACGCGTGGCTTCCCAGGTAAGAATGCGTGGAGGCCACAGGGGATGAGAGAGGGAGGAGATTGAGGGTGGACAGAGCCAAAAAGAGGGGGACAAAGCCCAGCCTCAATGGCAGATAAAGGGTGGGTGTCACCGGATGGCACAGAGTCAAGCTCTCTTAAAGCGCTCGCCAGTGTGACGCCCACCTTGGAGAGGGGTTGGTTTCAACGCACGCACGCACACACACACACACACACACACACACACACACTCCGTAGTCTCCTCATTGGGGTGGTTATGAGCAGTGATGGGAGTAATAGCATTATAAATGAACAGGGTTACTAACTATGACTTTTTTCACGCATATTCAAATTACTTTTCCAATCATGTTAACACCATTATCGTTAATGCCAAATAACCTGGTGCGTGAATTTATGTTTGGGAAAGCTGAAGCTGTTTTCATTAGCCCAGCGAGATTTCACAACCGCATAAATGTTGCTGATCGGCTGAAGTAGAGTCACATTTCGTTGTGAGCCAATCAGTGGTAGAGTTGGGTGGGTGCTGTTGACGCAAACGAAAGCAAGGATGGTTGCACAAATGCACACGCGACGACTAGACACTAGTAGTGAGGACTGAGGAAATAATAAACAACAGGAATGACAAGCCCAGTTTATTCTATAGGTAAAGCAGCCTTCTTTAACTAGAAGTATTGAATATTGTTTTTCCAGAAATGAAATTAACGGAGAGAATGTACTATACATCTCAAATGCACATGATTATGCCACAGACAAAAGTGCTTCCCAATACCAGAGTCGATCCAAAATGATGAAACATCTTTTACCAGCACATTCTTCTATGAAACGAGTGGCCATGAAGGCCGAACGAGACGAAGCCAGTGCCGTGCCACCGAAACAAATGAAGACTGTTTTTTTTTTTCCATTTTCTTTGGGTTTTTTTCTCTCTCAGACGGAGCATACCAAACTGGTCAATGATTTCGTTGACCTGCGGTGAGTCATACTCATTCAAAGCATCAGTTGCCAGAATACCAGTCGGAGTAGGGGTAGGCATTCCATTAACCCTACGTTCTTGAAATATGTAGACGCTCAGTAAGGTGAAATAAATATAAAAAGTTCTAAATCATCTATTGTGTTATTTTGAATTGACCCTCTTTGTAAACATAGTAAATATAGCTATAATATTACATGCCATTTGATTGGTGGCTAGACATACTTCGTCCCACAGGAACATTGAAATAGATTATATTTGTGCACACTGTTTCGATCAGTAATTTATTGTATTAAGTGACCATTTCAATGTAACGGGTCACCAACAAGGGCCACGCGTGAATAACTGGAGAATATTTTGTTGAAAATACCAGCAAGTACGGTATGTACCAATTTTCTGGAAGCATTGTGACACTTTATTTGGTTTTGTTTAATTTTACACTACATTGACTTAAAACTCTTTGTGTTGAAGAAAATACTTTAATTAGGGCCTACAGTATTTCAAACAGTTATTGTTTGAGGTCCACTAAATGTTAAGTAAGTAATGAGTAATTTGCCCAACACGATGAGATAGCAAGGTTCACTAGTGGGTGGCACATCAGCCTTACAGTTCTGAGGTTCTGGGTATGAATCACAGCTCCGGCCTTGCTGTGTGGAGTTTGCCCGTTCCAAAAACATTTCAGTTAATGGGAGACTCTAAATTGTCCTTAGGTGTGAATGCGTGTGTGAATGGTTGTTTGTATATACCGTATGTGCTCTGTGATTGGCTGGCGACCAGTCCAGGCTGTCCAAAACTAGGTATGATAGGCCCCAGCAAGAATATGAATAAAGCTGGCGGCACGGTGAACGACTGCTTATCACATCAGCCTCACAGTTCTGAGGACCCGGGTTCAATCCCCGGCCCCGCCTGTGTGGAGTTGGCATGTTCTCCCCGTGCCTGCGTGGGTTTTCTCCGGGCACTCCGGTTTCCTCCCACATCCCAAAAACACGCGTGGTAAGTTGATTGAAGACTATACATTGCCCTTAGGTGTGAATGTGTGTGCGAATGGTTGTTTGTTTATATGTGCCCTGCGATTGGCTGGCGACCGGTTCAGGGTGCACCCCGTCTCCTGCCCGAAGATAGCTGGGATAGGCTCCAGCACGCCCGCGACCCTAGTGAGGAAAAACCGGTACAGAAAATGGATGGATGGATGAATAAAGCTGATTGCATAGAAACATTGTTCAGTTATATACAAGTACAACAGGCAAATTATAAGTAAATTATAGATCAATATTTCTGTTTTTTTTTTTTTTCATGCTGGTAGCACCGGGTAGTCACTTTGTAAGAAATGGTAAATGTGTTCTTCTGTCCTGATAATTAGCAGTTGTTGTGACACCTCACTGATAAACATTAGTTTAAAAAACAAACAGCATCTTGTTGGTGACAATCACACAATCTAATTTGCTCACTGCTCCTTTGCTTGTTCATCTTTCTGAGAGTTTATATTTAACCCTTAGCGTGATTGCCAGTGTAACATAATGCTGTGTGTGTACGGCTCATCCTAATGCTGCAAGAAATATGCTTGAATTCCTTTTTGGCATGATGGGCACAGTTGTTTTTCTTTCCAAACATGAACCAGCAAAGAAGAGCAGCTTGTGTCACAAATTAAATATGTCATATAATGCACGTGCCAAATGTGTTGATTCATTAGCGCATGGTTAATACACTAACTAGCAGTGCTACAATGTATTTTCGTAATTACACCAAGACAATTTTCACCACCCAGTAATCTCGACGCAAGCAAAGACAGGCAAGGTGAAAAGTGCCAGAATCAAGAGGTCGGCAGGATTTAATTAGACAACAATTCTTTCTCAGAAGCTTTGTACCCTTGGTAAACATGAAAAAATTGCTTTGGCCTTGTCAGAGCTTGATTCACTCCTCCCACACTAAAAAGTAACTTTTTACACTAACTTTTTATAAACACTCAAATGAAGCATCCCCCTGCTGCCCCCCCCCCCCCCCCCCAAAAAAAAATTAAAAAAATAAATAAATAAAAACTAGCAAACTTGCTCTTAAAAACTAATTACAACTAACTGAATTTGGGAAAATAAATCCAAACAAAATGAAAACTCCAAAACTTAACCTTGCTCGTAAATTGGGGCACCTTTAAGTCAAGGTAGCACTGAACATAAAGCCAGCAGACATTAAAAAAAGTTAAGACATTAGCGTCACTAAGAACCTCATCACTTTTTTTGTTAAATTCTTATAACACTTCCCACTTTCTGTTTCTGTTATTTTAAATAGGGAAAATTGCTTATAAATTCAAATAAACTGAAGGTCAACCACCTTCCTAGAACAGATTGTGTTTAACCTCAGATATTACACCGAATATGTCTCTTAAATGGGTCACATATTGATTGATACTGTGGGCAGACTGTTGAAAATGCACCATTCATCCGGCAACATGCAACATGTGTGCAGCAACGGCCGCAAGTCACAGCAGAGTGATCCAGTATGGATAAAATGTTGGCTGCCGTTATGTTGAAATCAGCATGAACAGCAAGCCCTTCATCCTGAACAAATAACAAAGTACAACGCCCCCCCCCCCCCCACACACACACAGACTGCTGCTCACATTCTCAATAAAGCTCCCCTCAATTCAATCTTCCATTTACACATACAAAATATGCTCCGCTTGCTTTCCACCATCCTGTCTCCCAATCGAGCCCACACCCCCAGAAGAGGGGGAGATGACGGCAGTGGGGTTGTTGATGTATGGCAGAACTAAAGCAACCCTGCCGATCGATAATGTAAACAGGAGCAAAGAGAGGCAGTAAATAAGACCCACTCCTGACAGATGTGTCGAGCTCGGGTGACGGAGAGAGGAAAAGAGCTGGGGAGGGTGCTGGGCTATAGAGTGTGTGTGTTGGGAGGGGTGTGGAGGATAATGGAGGGATGAGAAAAGGTAGAGAGTCAGAGAGAGAATGGAAAAGAGGGTAATGGGGGCAAGATGAGAGATGGAGTGATGGGATAAGATAACTGCCAAGGAGGGAGGGCGATGACAAAGGACACAGCGAGTGACACCGAAAGACGAAGAGAAGTAAAATGATTGGACGGCTGGGTTAAGACGGGCGGAAGGATGAGTGCGGGGAATACACGACACGGAGGAAATAAAGATGATGATGATTAGTTTGGAGGTGTGGAAATGTTTACGCAGCAATTATAGATTATGATTCATGTTTAGCACATGCGCCGCTCTTGTGTTAGGTGCTTGTGTGCAACCAATGGAGCAGGGGCATTTAGCAGAAGACGGGCACCTGAATGACAAGCTATGAGTGACCCCACTCATTTAAGACACTCACACACGTATACAAAACAAAATTTAGCCCTTTCATGTCAAACTAGAGGTCCAGGGTCTTGATCCTGTTCATTTGATGTGGGGTACCAAACCAAACCATGTATGTCCTCTACTTCAGGTTTTTTGCTCAAATTTGTACGACAATTGCAAACTAGTCGTCACTTTAATGAATTTGAGATATTGCAAGCTATATTGGACATAATTGTTTGTTCTATAAACTATTTTGCTAGCGTGATATTAAAAGTGGTTATCCATCAGTTTGTTGTGTATAGAGTCGCTGTCAGGTGGAAACCTTGTGTGTCCAATTATGAATCATCCATCCATCCGTCCATTTTCTGAGCCGCTTCTCCTCACGAGGGTCGCAGGTGTGCTGGAGCCTATCCCAGCGATCTCCGAGCGAGAGGCGGGGTACACCCTGAACTGGTTGCCAGCCAATCGCAGGGCACATACAAACAAACGACCATTCCCACTCCCATTCACACCGACGGGCAATTTAAAGTCTTCAATCACCCTACCACGCATGTTTTTGGGATGTGGGAGGAAACCGGAGTACCTGGATCAAAACCCACGCAGCCACGGGGAGAACACGCCGACTCCACACAGGCAGGGCTGGGATTTGAACCCTCGGTCTTCAGAACTGTGAGGCAGATGTGCAAACCAGTCGTCCACCATTCCACCCAATTATGAGTTAATGATGTTTTTTTTTGTTTTTTGTTTTTTTTACAAATTGATACTTTTGGTCTGTCCCCATGTCGTCTGTTATTTTTTTTCACATTATTAACCACTTTAAAGAGTTGAAAATAGCTTGAGAACAAATCTATGAACTCTTGAATGCTCAACTTTCTCTTCCCTCACTTTGGGGAGCCGTGCAGCATTATGTTGCCCCATGTGATGTCAATTAGACAAAAACGAGTACAAATAGGTTAGATCTTCTTTTCCTTTGGGCTTGTCCCGTTAGGGGTCGCCACAGCGCGTCACCCTTTTCCATGTAAGCCTATCTCCTGCATCCTCCTCTCGAACACCAACTGCCCTCATGTCTTCCCTCACGAGAGCCATCAACCTTCTCTTTGGTCTTCCTCTAGCTCTCTTGCCTGGCAGCTCCATCCTCATCATCCTTCTACCAATATACTCACTATTTCTCCTCTGGATGTGTCCAAACCATCAAAGTCTGCTCTCTCTAACTTTGTCTCCAAAACATCGAACTTGGCTGTCCCTCCGTTGAGCTCATCTCTAATCCTTTCCAACCTTGTCATTCCGAGAGCAAACCTCATTTCCGCCACCTCCAGTTCTGCTTCCTGTTGTCTCTTCAGTGCCACTGTCTCTAATCCGTACATCATGGCTTGCTTCACCACTGTTTTATAAATTTTGCCCTTCATCCGAGCAGAGACTCTTCTGTCACATAACACACCTGACACCTTCCTCCACCCGTTCCAACCTGCTTGGACCCGTTTCTTCACTTCCTGACCACACTCACCATTGCTCTGGATGGTTGACCCCAAGTATTTAAAGTCCTCCACCCTTGCTATCTCTTCTCCAAGTAGCCTCACTCTTCCCCCACCACGCCTCTCATTCATGCACATATATTCTTTCTTACTTCGGCTAATCTTTATTGCTCTGCTTTCCAGTGCATGCCTCCATCTTTCTAACTGTTCCTCCACCTGCTCCCTGCTTTCACTGCAGATCACAATGTCATCTGCAAACATCATGGTCCACGGGGATTCCAGTCTAACCTCTTCTGTCAGCCTATCCATCACCACTGCAAACAGGAAGGGGCTCAGGGCTGATCCCTGATGTAGTCCCACCTCCACCTTAAATTCATCTGTCACACCTACAGCACACCTCACCACTGTTCTGCTGCCCAGTACGCTTTTCCTCCATTCCTCAGGCATCTTCTCACGTGCTAGAATTCTATTGAACAAGCTGGTCAAAACCTCCACAGCCACTTCTCCAAGATGCTTCCATACCTCCACAGGAATGTAATCAGGACCAACTGCCTTTCCATTTTTCATCCTCTTTAATGCCTTTCTAACTTCCCCCTTAGTAATCATTGCCACTTCATGGTCCACCACACTTGCCTCTTCTACTCTCCCTTCTTTCTCATTTTCCTCACTCATCAACTCCTCAAAGTAATCTTTCCATCTATCTAGCACACTACTGGCACCAGTCAACACATTGCCATCTCTATCCTTAATCACCCTAACCTGCTGCACATCCTTCCCATCTCTGTCCCTCTGTCTGGCCAGCCTGTATAGATCCTTTTCTCCTTCTTTAGTGTCCAACCTGCCATACATGTCATCATATGCCTCTTGTTTGGCCTTTGCCCCCTCTACCTTTGCCCTATGTCGCATCTCAATGTATTCCTTTTGCCTCTCCTCCGTCCTCTCAGTGTCCCACTTCTTCTTAGCTAACCTTTTTCCTTGTATGATTTCCTGTACTGTGAGATTCCACCACCAAGTCTCCTTCTCTCCTTTCATGCCAGAAGATACACCAAGTACTCTCCTGCCTGCCTCTGTGATCACCTTGGCTCCAGTGGTCCAGTCTTCTGGAAGCTCCTCCTGTCCACCGAGAGCCTGTCTCACCTCTTCCCGAAAAGCTGCACAACACTCGTCCTGTCTCAGCTTCCACCACATGGTTCTCTGCTCTGCCTTTGTCTTCCTAATCTTCCTCCCCACCACCAGAGTCATCTTACACACCACCATCCTATGCTGTCTAGCCACACTCTCCCCTACCACTACCTTACAGTCGGTAACCTCCTTCAGATTCCATGGCCTTTACAAGATGTAATCCACCTGTGTGCTTCTACCTCCGCTCTTGTCACCCTATGTTCGTGCCTCTTCTTGTAAAAAAGTGTTCACTACAGCCATTTTCATCCTTGTTGCAAAGTCTACCACCATCTGTCCCTCCAAGTTCCTTTCCTGGATGCCGTACTTACCCATCGCGTCTTCATCACCCTTATTTCCTTCACCAACATGTCCATTACAATCTGCACCAATCACGACTCGCTCTCTGTCTGGGATGCTCAGAACTACTTCGTCTCGCTCCTTCCAGAATTTATTTTTCACCTCTAGGTCACATCCTACCTGTGGGGCATAGCCACTAATCACATTATACATAACACACTTAATTTCAACTTTCAGCCTCATCACTCGATCTGATACTCTTTTCACCTCCAAGACATTCTTAGCTAACTCTTCTTTTAAGATAACCCCAACTCCATTTTTCTTCCCATCGACACCATGGTAAAATAATTTAAACCCTGCCCCTAAACTTCTAGCCTTACTGCCTTTCCACCTGGTCTCCTGGACACACAATAGATCAACCTTTCTCCTAATCATCATGTCAACCAATTCCCGAGATTTTCCTGTCATAGTCCCAACATTCAAAGTCCCCCTCATTCAGTTCTCGGCTCTGTGCTTTCCTCTTCTCTTTCTGCCTAAGAACCCGCTTTCCACCTCTTCTTCTTCTTTGACTTCGACCCACAGTAGCTGCATTTCCACCGGCTCCCTGCAGGTTAACGGTGCCGGTGGCGGACGTTGTTAACCCGGGCCACGACCGATCCAGTATGGAATTCTTTGGATGAACGCTCACATTTGTTTGGCAAAGTTTTAAGCCGGATGCCCTTCCTCACGCAACCCTCTGAAATTATCCGGGCTTGGGACCGGCCTACAGTTTGCACTGGCTTGTGCCCCCCATAGGGCTGCATTAAAAATAGGTTAGATAATTTGAGTAAATATGTTTTGTTAAAAAGGATCGCTGTAATGCTTCGGTGCAGAAGGAAGCGGTCAACCACGAAGGTAAGCCGCATACAGATTCATTTCTGTCTATTTAATTGCATAGTAAGCTCGTAATTTGATTTATTGCATTACTCACAGCCAGTCTAAGGCCTTTGAAAAAGACTTTGGGGAAGATGATGTAACCACAATCATTTGCTTTTGTGAAGTATTAAAGGCTTTATGTCTGTTCGGGGGTCAGCCTAAACGCAGACCAAATTTGATTTAGATGGGTGGGGCTGGCGACATGTCCTACCATTTTTTATCAATGACAGTGTAATAAATTAGCTTTTTTTTTAAGTCTATTAAATTTGGGATTGAACATGATTTTGGGGCAGTGTTGTGTTGATGTTGGTGTGCAACGGTATGTGATAGCAATATAAGATAGAATACCAACATGAACAAGTCAATTTATGGTAACTCAAGCAAGATGGCGTTTTTCTGAGTTCCTGAAAAGTTGTGATTTTGGAGATGAGAGGATTCCGCCTAATAGTGATATGTGTAATATTCTGAGGTAATTATGCATTTATAGTGTTTGCCCGCTATATCGCGGTTTATCGTCGTGCCTCTGCTGCGATGATAAAACATTTTAGCAATTGTTTTTTCACAGGTTTTTACACGATACTTACTGTAATGCTCTTGCATGCGCGAAAGGAGAGCCACAGTCACCGATCCACTTTTTAACCAAGAACAGTAAAACACAATCACGAGCACACACATGAAAGAGCTGCTGTCGGCCACAACTCACATCTAGACACTCGCATACATGTCAGCAGGTATCACCCCCCCACCTCCCTCATTGCCCCACTAGGCCCCGACTTCTTACGGCACGTGCATGTATCCAAACACACACGTGACACTCATTTATTCTAACGATTGCACCGTGCCACTCAACTGTGCTGCAGCAGTGAGCGCAAGCATTTACGATGCATACAATGAACAGACTGAGAGTTGTATGCACCACTTACTTCTTCGAAGAGTCCATTTTCCTTTATTGTTATTTCCTGCACGATGGCGGTGATTAAGCAGTCAAAGTTGTTTGTGTTTAAAGCTCGCTAATTGACAACTCATCCCAGATTTCAATTATAAATAAACTGCACCTAATGACTCACAATAATGATTCATCTAGTCGGGACGCTCTCAAAACTAACACTATACATATAGCTCTTAGCTCAAATCAATACAATTTAACTCTACTTTGGTTCGAACTAGCATGTAGTACATTCTTTTATTTCACTGGTGCCAGTAATTATGAGTGCAAAACAACTATTGTTTAGTAACACTGTTGATTTAAAATGTATTTGCTGTTTATTTAATAATAAAATTTCAAGTTATTAACCACAATGATATTTCTAAATGATCCTTTTTTAAAATTGATTATTATCCTGTACAAGGCAGAATTTATTTTAATGTGTCGCTTATATTGTAGTCCAATTAGGTGTTCCCACAGGACAGAAATGGTTGTGTATTGTCATATTGCTGCAATGGAAATGATTATGTATGTACCATATTTTCACGACCATAAGGCACACTTAAAACTCTTAAATCTTCTCCAAAATGGACGGGGCGCCTTATAATGCGGCGCGACTTATGTGTGCACCGAGTTCCAACATCTATAAATGTTGTCGTGTGATGAGCGCTTCCCTTGACCTTTTTTTTTTTTTTTTTTTTTTTTTTTTTTTTTTTTTTTTGACCGCTTGACTGACTGGGAGCATTTCCTGCCGACACGCTGCTTAGACGGAGGAAAAGCGGACGTGGCTGAGGACAGCATGCGTAGGTAAAGGGTGCGTGAAGAAGGACGCTAAAGCCACGCCCCCAGTAGGTATATAGCGCGGGGGTGTGCATTGTGCAAAACAACATCGGTTTGGCTGAAAATGGCACCGACGAAGAGACACGCTTACGAAGCACAGTTTAAGCTGCAAGCTATCAGTTACGCGGAGGAACAAGGGAATCGAGCAGCCGCGAGAGAATTCAAGATCAACGAATCCATGGTTCGTAAGTGGAGGAAGCAGCAAAATGAGCTTCGCCAAATCAAGAAGACAAAGCTGAGTTTCCGCGGAAACAAGGCAAGGTGGCCCGAGTTGGAAGACCAACTTGAGCACAGTTGAGTGGCACGGTGCAATCGTTAGAATAAATGAGTGTCACGTGTGTGTTTGGATACATGCACGTGCCGTAAGAAGTCGGGGCCTAGTGGGGCAATGAGGGAGGTGGGGGGGTGATACCTGCTGACATGTATGCGAGTGTCTAGATGTGAGTTGTGGCCGACAGCAGCTCTTTCATGTGTGTGCTCGTGATTGTGTTTTACTGTTCTTGGTTAAAAAGTGGATCGGTGACTGTGGCTCTCCTTTCGCGCATGCAAGAGCATTACAGTAAGTATCGTGTAAAAACCTGTGAAAAAACAATTGCTAAAATGTTTTATCATCGCAGCAGAGGCATGACGATAAACCGCGATATAGCGGGCAAACACTATAAATGCATAATTACCTCAGAATATTACACATATCACTATTAGGCGGAATCCTCTCATCTCCAAATTCACAACTTTTCAGGAACTCAGAAAAACGCCATCTTGCTTGAGTTACCATAAATTGACTTGTTCATGTTGGTATTCTATCTTATATTGCTATCGGTATGCATACCAACGGTATGTGATAGCAATATATAGAAGCGTCTCAAGTCACCATTCGACTGAGTGCAATAACTCTGCCATGTGCAGCAAGTGAGGAAGCTTGCCATCATTCCGGGATGCTTGACTAAGGAACTCTAACCGCTGGACATCCGTGTAAACAGGGCGTTCAAAGTGAAGTTGCGAGCGCGGTGGGAGCGATGGATGACAGATGGTGAACACAGTTTTGCTAAGACTGGGAGGCAGCGCCAGGCGACTTACGCCACAATTTGTGAATGGATTGTGGATGCTTGGGCTAACGTGTCTGCTCGCACTGTTGTTCGAGCTTTCACACGGCAACGAGACTGACTCGAACCTGGCGTGTTTGATTGAAAACTTGCCCAGCTGTTCATTTCAGATACAGATGAGGACTTTGATGGATTTGTGGATGACGATTGATCAGAAAAAATAACGTGAGTACATTGTTAAATACTTCAATAAAGTACAACCGAACTCAGTTTTGCTGCCGCTGCCTTTTAAAAAACATGGTTTTAGCCTGCATGCATGCTACCGTATGTTGTAACTGAGACTGCGCCTTTTAATACGATGCTCCCTATGGTCGTGAAAATACGGTATATTGTATATTGCACATTTACATTCAGCATATACATATATATATATATATATATATATATATATATATATATATATATACACACACACACACTGTACAGACAGAATTGTTTGAATTCAGCAAAAAAAGAGCATGAACGGCCTTTTCCAGGTTATGCCACTGCATTTCACTCAGATTCACGTCCGGACTTTGACTAGGCCACTCCAAAATCTTCATTTTCTTTTTTTAAGCCATTCAGAAGTTGACTTGCTGGTGTATTTTTGGATCGTTATCTTTCTGCAGAACCCAAGTGCGCTTCAGCTTGAGATCAGAAATGGATGGCTGAACATTTCCCTTTTATTTAAATTTTTTCTGTTAAAGAGCAAAATTCATGGTTCCATCAATCACAGCAAGTTGTCCAAGTCATGAAGGAGCAAAGCAGCCCAAGACCATCATGTCAGCACTACCATGTTTGACTGTTGGTAGGATCTTCTTTTTATGAAATTCTGTGCTACATTTACACTAGATTTAAAGAGACATACTCCTTCCAAAAGGTCAATTTTCATCTCATCAGTCCATATAATATTCTCCCCAAAGTATTGGGAATCACTGAGATGTTCATTTTATTTTTATTTTTATTTTTTGCAAAAGTAAGACGACCCGTTGTTCTTTTTGGTCAGCAGTGGTTCTCGCCTTGGAACTCTACCATGGATGCCATTTTTGCCCAGTCTCTTCGTTATTGTTGTGTCATGAACACGGACCTCAACTGAGGCAAAGGAGGCCTGCAG
Source organism: Phycodurus eques (assembly GCF_024500275.1). Lineage (NCBI taxonomy): Eukaryota > Metazoa > Chordata > Actinopteri > Syngnathiformes > Syngnathidae > Phycodurus > Phycodurus eques. Next base: position 8,214,735 of record NC_084533.1, on the reverse strand, counting down.
TTGTCCTGAGTTCCTTTGTGGCCTCCTGGATGAGTCATTGCTGTTCTCTTGGGGTAATCTTTTCAGGCTGGCCACTCCTGGGAAGGTTCCATAATTTCTCCATTTGACGTTAACGGCCCTCCCTGTGGTTCGCTGGAATCCGAAAGCTTTAGAAATGGCTCTGTAATATTTTCCAGACTGATAGATGCAAATTACTTTATTTCTCGACTGTTCTGGAATTTCTTTGTATTGTGTCATTTTTTTCCACAGGTCTGGAGGTAATCAGGCTTGGGTGTGACCAGTGAAAATTAACCAAAAGTTGTGATTAGCCACAATGAATTAATGATTTAACAAGGGGGTAATTACTTTTTCACACAGGGCCATGTAACTTTGAATAGTTTTTCTTCCTTAATAAATGAAATCATTTAAAACAGCATTTTAAGTTCACTTGCATTTGTCTGATATTTGCATTTGTTTGAGGATCTTATACATTAAAGTGGGAAAACTATGCAAAAATATAAGAATTTGAGAACGCAGCCAATACTTTTTTTACAGCACTGTGCCTATTTTGACAGTCAATTTCTCATCCTAATTTTCCAGGAAGATAAACTGATACACTCCATCCATCCATTCATTAACCATTCCGCTTATCATGGGCGTGCTGGTGCATATCCAAGCTATCTTCGGGCAAGAGGCGGGGTACACCCTGAACTGGTCGCCAGCCCATCACAGGGCACATGTAAACAAACAACCATTCACACCTCCGGACAATTTAATGTCTTCAATCTACCTACCACGCGTGTTTTTGGGATGTGGGAGAAAACCGGAGTACCCGGAGAAACCCCACGCAGGCACGGGGAGAACATGCAAACTCCACACAGGCGGAACTGCGAGGCAGATGTGCTAACCAGTCGCCGCCCTGATACACTCTAATTTAGTATTGCAGACGGAATGCTTATTCTCCGTTGTGTGACCAAAGTGATCATATTTAATGGAACATAACTGATTGAAAATAATCTGTGAAATATTACAATAATTTATAAATCCATATCACCCCCATTTTTATTAACAAATAATTGTTTCGGGGAACGTCGCATCGCTGCACATAAAACTGCAGATTTAATACGGTTCATTTTGCACTTGTTTCATCAGTGGGTCTTAGGCTAAATGCGAATTAAATTTAAGCCAAAACACATCATGGTTGATGTATAATTGCAATTTATGGCTCTTTGAGTTTCCATAATTCAGTGATTCTGTGCAAGCCATCATAATAGTTAATGATTAGAATCACTCTTCAGAGAAAGACATTAATCTTTGATCACACAAATAAGTAGAGTCACTGTCAAGTTTATACTTTCAGTTGAAAGATCGGAAAAAAGCCATGAACAACGCCACTGAAAACTGAAATACTAACAAATTTTAATGATTAATTACTATATTAACGTCAATATATTAGCTAGTGCATTCATAATAATATATCAGTATAACTTTATTTACTTTATATTTTTCATTATTATCATCAACCCTCCTTTGGCTGGCTGAAGTCACATGATTCTTCTGCCTGATTGTGAGACATGCGGTGACATCACAGCATAATATGGCAGACCTCAGACATTGTGACTGTGAGCAAATTAATAGCGTTCACATTGGTATTTGTCATGAAAAGATTTTGGATGCTTTATGGCAGTGGTTCTCATCTGCAAAATACTTTGCAATAAATTATGTCGTATCATGACAATGAAAATGCAAACCAACATACAGGGCGGACGATATGGCTTTAAAAGTTAAAATCTCAGATTTCCCCGCCCCCCACCCCCACTCTCCTCCTAAAATTTGATTTATGATTGTAATAGATTTATTTTCCCCTTCACTAAAAAGAAAAATGACAAATGACAATGGCATTCGTCCAAACTTGGAGAAAGTGGCCCCTTAAACACAATCATGAATACATTTAAATAAAACATTTGAAATATTCAAATTTAACATCAATAAATTAACAAAAATATTCCCCTTTAAGATTAATATGTAACACCAAAACAGTCACCGAACATCACATGAATAAAATGTCTTTTAAACTAAATGAACCTTTGTCCCTGAAAATGTAAACAAAATTGTGTATTCGGTATGTTGTACTCCAGGTACATGCTAAGTAGGTTGCCTAGTTGTTTAGTTTTAATCCACGTATTTGGCAAGGAAAATAAGCTTGTCTACGAACATCATGTTTTAGGCATGCCCTGTTGCATGCCCTTAGCGATTGAGAACTATTTCTAGTCTTTACGGTTCCGCCGTGGGAAGTTTATTGTTATATTAAGTTTATCTTTCTTGTCTTGGGTAAAACAAAAAGAGAAAATGATTGGGCTCATGTTGTCTGTCTCAGTGGGAGTTTCCCCTTCCATGTCGCACGCACAGCAGCATTTGCAGGGGCGTGTCTCCATTTCAACTGCTGCTACTTGCTTTGGTTTCAACAGCTGACTTTCTTTGTCTGTTGCTGCAAAGTTGAACCAATTCTAAATGACTGATGAATTTACTGTAGCTATTTGTTCACCAGCATGTCTTCAGAGTAAACAGTACATGTCAGCAGCTTACAGAAGCTGCTACAAGGAAAAATCTGTTGTTGTTGTTGTTTTTTTTTTTTAGATTTCTGAGAAAAGAGAAATTTGACCTCACCCAAAAACCTGATTGATCAAACCAGCCTTGCATACTGTACATATTATCACAAACAGCAAACAGCATTTCTAGGCCGCTCATGCTCTTTTCTCATTGTTGTACAGGTGAGGCAAGGGGACCTCTGACAAATATATATGGCTTAAAAACACATACTGTACTGTACCTCGGGTCAAACGTTTCCACCGTGGATAAAGCACTGGTTTTGTAGCATATAAATGGGCACCATGTCTTTAGAAACGTTCAGCGAGAATGACTCTGTGATTGCCGTCCACCAGGCTCCTTTCTTGTCATTGAAAAAACAGTGTGAAAATGTTTGTTTCTTCATGGGAGTTAAAGTCACTTTTTTGAAAAACAGTCACTAAAGCGGTCAGAAAAGTCACAATATATAGTGACCAAAGGCATAGGGGCGTTTCCCATAAAAACTGATTAATACAGTTTTTGTCGATTTAAAGCAATTATTATCCATTTAATATTGTCCCGATTTGATTTTGACCGGACCCAGAAGCAGGCAGAGGCTGAGAGGTTTGTGATGAACGGTTTATTGAAAGAGGGTACGAAGATGATCCCCGAGACGTACCGATGGGTTGTCGAGGCCGGGAACGTGTGGCAGGCTAACGTGATAGAAGAAGTCGCTCGGCGGGGCACACGGAAGGAGCACTGAGGACAAGGAAAAAGATGGAGGTCAGACGGGTGGCGAGGACCGGCGTAGTTTACGTGTAGGATTGAGAGCCGTTGTACCACGGGAGACTCTCTCCAAGACTCTGGCAGTGGAGTCTTGGATCTGGCAGGCTTTTATGCAGGTGGTGTTGAAGGCTGGTTGATGATAGGTGGTGCTGATTACTGGGAAGAGAGAGATGGCAAAAAGGGCCACCCAAGCGCCAACAAAAGAACTGCAGGGCACAGCTCATGACAAATATTCATTCATGCACTTAAAACACATTAACATGCTTCATCTATCGTGATCATTTCGACTGTTCCCTCGTTTCTTTTTCACGCAATGGACTATTATTCCCTTTCTTCGAAACTACTGACTTGTTTCGGGAAGTCTCCTGCAAAACAAACTTCTTGCCGCGGTGAGAGAAAGTGAATGGAAAATAAACAGTTTTTATTGCAACTACGAAAGGTCTCCACCTTTTTCACGGTGATGAATGTGTGCAACTGACAACAGCAAGAGCCAGATAGTTGCTACGATAGCACTGCGGTCAGTGCGAGCCCAGGAGGACGCAGTAGAGAAAAAGTGGCGACTGACACAAACTTTGCTTACTGTGAATTGAATAGGAGACATTGATAAAAGTAAGTACCTGTAAATTGAATGTTACGTCATCATTGTTCAAAATTCAGGGCATGAACCGCCGTTTATTACAACCTTTAAAGCGAAAATACCTGTACACGTACAGTAAATAAAACAGGTAGCCGCAGTTCAAAACGTTGACCTGGTTGAGCAAAACCGATGCGATATTTCAATTCAGCACATCACATCACTTGAAAAATCTGAGACAAATTTGTAATAATCCTCAAGAAGGATTTTAAGCACTTCATCAAGCTCAGGAAATAGGAGAATTGTCTTAAATGCACACCTATTAATTGTGATTAACATGAATATTCAACATCTTTGGTTATAAATATTATTCACTGGAAAGGGGGAACGTATAAATCGGTTCTATAACTCGTTACATCGAATAATTGCAACAAATTTCAAAAGAAGGACAAAGTGGGCTAAATTACATATTCCCGTTTTGTCAGAATTTAACTAAAGTGCTGTACTTGGGGATTTGCATTCAGTTATATGTGAATGTGGAGGACCCTATGACTGTTTTTTCCTCGGGCCCCCAAATGACCAGCTAGCCCCCTGCCAAATCACTGAGTTGACGACACCGACTGTGCTTTTATAAACTAGCTCCTCTCTGTTCGCAGCTATGTTGTCAGCAGCACTGCACGTCAGCTCGTGACATTGGTTGGACATTACATTTGAGTCAATTGAACTTGGTTAACCTTTTTCCGATTGAACAGGTCATGAATATTTATTAAATTTAAAACAAAAATTCCCCTGGCATTTGGGTTGCTTTGGAAAAATGTCTCCCTGAACCCAAAACGTTTTCGAACCCCTGCATAGTTTTGGTGTGAATGCTTATGTGCTTATGCCATAGGTGTCAAACTCAAGGCCCGGGGGCCTGATCCGGTCATTTCATCTGGCCCGCTGAAGCAAATCTTATGCATTCTACTTTTTCCTGCTAAATTTAACACAAAAATTGTAAATTATCTTTTTTGTTTGTTTTTGTTACCAAACCCTTTTTTTTTTTTTTAAATGAAATGAACAATAGCTAAACTATTTTAACTGATTTATGATTTCAGAAGTAGCTGTTCATCAATTAGTTGTGTATATGTAATATGATGAGGCGACTGAACATTTACAGTATATGATTTTGCCATCAAAACGGGCCTCTGAGGAAAACAATAACTACAATGTGGCCTGTGACAAAAATGAGATTTATACCCCTGACTTATGCATTCAAACAATGAGTGCCTGCATCAAGCAAAGGCGTGGAGTCACATGAGGTAAAGTATGAAGCGTGGACGCATGACAAGTGGCGCAAAGTTACTCCGGGATTATGTCACCATTGCTGCTCTGAATTGGTAAAAAGGTCTCATCAAAAAAGAGAAGCACTCGTCTTCTTCCACAGAGCAAATAAAGAACATGAATTCCGTAAAGTTAGCAATGCTCAGAGTGGAGGCATATTTAAATGAAGGCCTTCATCTCGAATTGATTGTTCTATTGTGCATCAGAAAGTAGGAGGTGCATAATTAAAGAGGAGCTTTTTTCCATTTTGACACAACACACGGAGCTCGTGGTCGAGATTTGCAAATCATCTAAAAGTGTTCCCCGGGATCACGTCTCACAAACCTAGTCAACTAAAGTAGAGTAAACATTTGACGAGTGACATTCTAGGAATATGAGCACGTCATTTCCACATCCATGCCTGCGGCGTCTTTGAATGGAAAAACTTCCAATTTTCTGTGTGCGGCCGCGTGTGGTCTTGCTAAGTGATTTCTCTGGGACCGCTACTCTTCTTCATCACGCCGCAGACTGATGAAGGACCGTCGTCGCATTCTTTCAATCCGCATCTGCCGACTCTACCGTAAGTGCGGGTCTCTTGCTGCACGCTTTTATGAGCAGGCTTCTCATCTTGGTGGGGGAAGCGAGGCGTTGAACAGGAGAACATAAGAGATGGCTTGTTCATGCAGTGAGGCTGCATGGGAGCATGTGGAGAGTCTGTTGCTTTGAATAAAGCCAGACGGAAAATAATCCATGTGAAAAGACCCTTGCAGTCACCCCCACTTGTGCATGGTGAAATGCGTTGCTTTATTTTTGTAAGTCATCAGCAGTTTATCAAATCACTTATTCCTATTTTAGTGCTTATCCTGTCTAGTTAAAATTAGTTCTAGTTAATTAAAAATACAATGTGAACCATTTGGAACATATTCAGTCATTTATTAATGTTAAATAAATGGTTTAAAAATAACAGTATGCTGATGGAGAAATTGACCTACCAAAATTGAAGTGACTGCATTTCACTCACTTTTTGCACTTCAAAGTTCCATCTGCTTTTATGAAATTGGATACAAACTACAAATCGCTGGCATCAGGCAGAATCCTTTTAAGTCTAAAACCACCGTTTTTCAGGAAGAAATAGCATGTTTATTGAGCCATTAACATTCCATCATCAAAGAGAGCAAACTATTTTCAACACTTTCATCCATCCATCCATTTTCTTTACCGCTTATGCTCACAAGGGTTGCGGGCGCGCTGCGGCCTATCCCAGCTGTCTTTGGGCGAGAGGCAGTGTACACCCTGAACTGGTCGGCAGCCAATCGCAGGGCACATAGAAACAAATAACCATTCACGCTCACATTCAATATTAAATTGAACAAATCTGGACAGAGGAGGTTTCTGCCCGACAGTGAGGAAATGGACACTAAGATGTTAACAAAATCCTTTCACCACAAATCACATTTTATGTGCATAAATATCTTTTTATATAAATAATTTTCGTTAAACATGTTTATCCTGAAACAAAATGGTTTTTGGTTAAAATTCAGATAAAATGTTCTGTCAACTTGAGTTTTCTCTTTAAACTAAATGTTTATTCAATGAAAAAATAAACATTCCTTAAACAAAATAGTATTTTTATTTGCATTCATATGGTTGATTATTATTCTTAAAACAATATGTAGATACGTATTGTATTAACACTAACTCCAATTTCGTTTTAGTTGCCTGTGTAATATTCCATTTAATGTCTTGTCTGAGCATTTGGAACTAAGAATCTCGAATATCCCACATTTGACGCCCTTATTTATATTTGACTTATTTTTTTATTTATGATGAAAACACTGTGGTAAACGCTGTGCCGCTCTCTGCCTCCTTAACTGTCCTAGAGGAAGAAATAGTTTTTTGAATCTGTACTGTTGTCTATCCCGAGGTGGGGACTCAATCAACATTTGGGAGATTAAAGTGAAATAACCTCCAGTTTTATTTGCATTTGTAGTTGTGTATCCCCTTAGATGAATTGCTTTGCTTAGAAAAAAAGGCTAGTCTCATAGTGTTGCAGTAGAGCTGTATTTAATTTGTAAACGGCTAACAAATGTCCACTGTGAAGCGTATCTAGGATCAAAGACTGTAATAATATTAGATACATGGGAATACAAAGTTCATGTTTTTGTGCAAATGTCTGCTGATAAGATAAGATCATGAGATCAGCATGCTAAGTGTCTTAAGTGTGTTTGCTGGCCGGCCATTGTGGTCCTCAGAGGTGTTGGATTACACAATGTCGATGGAGCAGAGTGCACAGCTTGTTAAGTGTGTGCTTGTGTGGGAGGGCCAGTGTGCCGTGTAAATGTCCGTCTTAATTAACCAGTGATAAATCTGACCCATGAGAAAGGGGGATAGCTCGTTCTTCGTTTTGTCTGCAGCGAAACAACAGAGGAGATTAATTATCAGGGTTTAACGGCAAATGTTTGAAAATCTCTTGTGTTTTCCTCAGGATTGTCATATTTGCACATATTTATATACTGCAACCAAATATATGCATATATTTGGGTGCAGGCCCAGCCACCAGGCCCCACCTTCAGGCCTGGCTCCAAAGGGGGGCCCCGGTGACCCGCGTCCGGGCAAGGGACACCTTGATCCATTTAATGTATTTTTTCATCGGGGTTTTGGGACCGATTATCGGCATCGATATTCGGCATTTTGACACTTATCGGCTGCTACCTTTTTTTTTTTTGTTTGTTTTTTGGGTTTTTTAAATCAGTTGGCCAATAAGAAATTACTTTAGAACTAAGGTTACTGTTGGGAACTATTTATTTATCTATTCCATCCATCCATTTTCCAAGCCGCTTCTCCTCACAAGGGTCGCGGGCGTGCTGGAGCCTATCCCAGCTATCTTCGGGCAGGAGGCGGGGTACACCCTGAACTGGTCGCCAGTCAGTCACGGGGCACATATAGACGTGGACAACCATTCACACCGTGACTGAGTGGGAACTGAACCCACACTGCCTGGACCAAAGTCAGGCGACTGTATCACTACACCATCAGTGACCTAAAAACTTAATTTATAGTACAAAACTCTAGTGAGCTATTTGTTTAAGTTTTAACGAGCCTCGGCGCTCCCTGCATTTTGTTTTTTGTTTTTTTAAACAAAGATGTACATTATCTAAGATTTAAACAAAAACAAATTTGCTGTGTGCACCTATGGCAAAGTGAGCAGCGACACACAAGTATACTGCAAGTGCTTTGTTTAGGGGTAGCCATTATCTGTTGTACCAGAATGAGTTATTATATTGATTTATGTAACATGAATTAATGAACTTTACGGTCTATCGATCACTAAGTCAACAGCAATCCGCCAACAGATGTGGTGCGCTTTGTCTTTCAGAATAAGAGCAGGATACAGGAAGTGCTATGTTAACTGTGTAAATGTTGGTAAGTAACTACGTTCTTCATAGATGTCATTTGTAAGTGTATTCATTTGATTATTGTTACTTTCCTGTTTGAAACATGAAGCCACTTAATAAAAGTTTGGCAATACATTTTTCCTGCTGTCTTGTGGCTCTTTTGTGTGCATTTTTAAAAAGATTATACTGGAAAAGAAATGAGTTCTTAACCCCATCACGATATGTTGTATGTATGTTTTGAATTAATGACAGGAGTCATGCTTTGTTTTAGTCAACTCTTTATTTTATGTCAAAATGGAAATGCCATTTTATTTTAGTTCATATTTTTGTTGGGGTTTTGTTTTAATGAAAAGGACATTTTGTTTTGAATGTTACCTGGTTGCGATGTGACTTTCTGCTTTTCCCAATCGGGGTCACCGCAGCGAGTGACTCGTGTGATTTGTTTGGCACAGTTTGATGCCGGATGCTCTTCCTGACACAACCCACCATTTTTACCCAGGCTTGGGACCAACAGTGGTTGGGTATTGGGGCACTGACAGGGAATCAAACCTACCAATGTTTTTGAATATTACCTGACTGGCCTCACTCAATAAATGGACTCATTGAAAACATATATTTGTTTTAATATTTACATCTGCTTTTAACCTGACCCAACCTTCAAAAACATGAATGACTTCAAAATATGAAAAGTTATGAAAGCTTTTATTCTTCTCTTTCCAAGGGAACATTCCATTGTGTGTGATACTTTGATTTAATATTTTTTTAAATTTTATTTTAAAATGCACAAAGTGCAAAAACCATGAGGCTCTATCAGGTTTCCACTTAGAATGCAGAACACCTCCACAATGAGCTGCACTAAAAAAGGCACAAAGCAATTCTTTTGAATGTATTTTTTATTTTTTTGCAGACACTGAAAGGTATAAAATTGTCTTTAGATAGCCTTGCTTCACTGCCAAGCCTAACTATTCCAACTATTCATTGATGATAAAGTGTGTTGAGTAATTCTGATGCAATTATAGATCAGAGGTTCTCAAACTGGGCTTCATTGATGTCATAACTTGGGGGTCCGCAAAATAATTTGCAATAAATGATGTGGTGTGGCGGCACGGTGAGGGACTAGTTAAGCACATCCGCCTCGCAGTGCTGAGGACCCGGGTTCAAATCCGGCCTCACCTGTGTGGAGTTTGCATGCTCTCCCCGTGACTGCGTGGGTGTTCTCCGGGTACTCCAGTTGCCTCTCACATCCCAAAAACATGCATGGTAGGTTAATTGAGGACTCTAAATTGTCTGTAGGTGTGAGTGTGAGTCCGAATGGTTGTTTGTTTATGTGCGCCCTGCAATTGGCTGGCGACCAATTCAGGGTGTACCCCGCCTCTCGCCCGAAGATAGCTGGGATTCGCTGCAGCACACCCGCGACCCACGTGAGGATAAGTAGTACAGAAAATGAATGGATGAATAATAAATGATGTGGTATCATTGAAAAAAAAAAGTCCATACCTACATATGGGGACTGTCATGCCAATAAAACAAACTAAACCAATCAATTACTCCTCCCTACCTTAGTTTTGGGACAATTAAAAGCGCTGACATAATTGTGACATATCATCTCATAAATCCGACATCCCTGCTTGCGCTCAGCGTTCGTAGCTCTTTTTTCTCATGTAGAGTTGTACAGGTCAGGCAAGGCGACCTAAGCAAACTATTTACGACTGCAAAGTACATACTTTGGTTGAACTGTTTCCAATGTGGATTAATCACTGCTTTTGCAATGTATCAATGTGAAGCATTTCTCCGGAAACGTTCAGCATGATTGACTCCATGATAATTTCCATGTTTGTTTGTTTGTTTTTTTGTGGTTGTCACGTATGTGTAGATGTGATCCACACAGTGGGGCCGATAGCTCCAGGCAGCGTCGGGGAGGCGGAGAAGAGCGCTCTGAGGTCATGCTACAACAACAGCCTGCGGAAGGCGACGGAGAACAACGCACGCTCAGTGGTGAGATGAAAGACAACATGTCGATTGTTTGGATGAGTGAGCGTTGGTGTTGTGAGAAAATGAAAAGGTGCAGAAATAAGAGCAGTGTTGAAGAATGCAGATTATTTTTTTTTTAAAGTAGATAAAAAGAAGGTGTCTGCTCAGATTCCTCACATTGCACTCAAACTGAGAGTTGCTGAGAGAGGAGCGAAGAGCTGGAGCGGTGCATTACTGACTTGTGTGACGGTTTTATGAAACACTCGAGACAGGGGGTCTTGGCGACAGAACAAGGTGTCGCAGCCGAAGAAAAGCGCAGATGTGAAAATGAAGACGACAACAGAAGACTCCAGAGTCGCACAAAACAAAGATTAGAGATTGAAAATTCTTTATTTACGTGGGATAAACCCCTTGAGATGCTTTTTGTTTGGTCCCACACAAAAGATAAAACAGATAGGGCAATCCAAAATAGCACACTTAACAGAAAATCCATCCATCCATAGATTTTCAACACCACTTATCCTGGTTAGGCACACGGGGCGCTGGAGCCTATCCCAGCTGACTTCGGGCGAAAGGCGGACTACACCCTGAACTGGTCGCCAGTCAGTCGCAGGGCGCATATAGACACGGACGACCATTCTCACTCTCATTCACACCGTCACTGAGTGGGAACTGAACCCACGCTGCCCCCACCAAAAGTCAGGCGAGTGTACCGCTACACCATCAGTGACTCTCAGAAAATACAATACTATAAAATTAATAAGAGAGTTTATTTGAAAACTGAATCTGTGGGACGTTTAGCGACGTTCAGATTGACCTTGGCTATGGCACAACTCCTTCAGGCAGCATTATTATAATGGTCATATTTTTTTAATTAACAATTGTAAGTGTGTGTGTTACATTTGACTACAGGGGGTCCTCGGTTTACGGCCAGTTCCGTTCCTACGGTGGGGAAGCAACCCGAACCTGTACATAAATCGGAACGTGGCGTCTATTGCTTGCCTACACTAATGCACTAGTAAAGTCATAGCCCTAATGTTCACACTACAGGTCAGTTCTGATTTTCTTGCTCAATAACACGTATCAGATTTTTTCATGCCAATGTGAGTAGTACAATTCAATTTTTTTTTTCATATTCGACCCAGGCTTCTTTCAATGTACTTTCTTATTAAGGATGGATTCTTTCTTCCTTGCGCAAAATAAAAGGGACCTGCAAAAAACTGTGTACACGTGCTCGGCCGCTTGTAAACATTTCTAATTGAGTCGAGCCCCCCGCTAATCACACTCTTACGGCTGCGTCTGGCCTGTACAGTATTATGAGCCCTCAAGCGAAACAAACATTTCTGACTGCTGTCGTTGGCACCGAAACAGGAGGGCGCAGCCAGACAAGACACAGTATATTTAGCACAGAGGTGACACTGCAAAGAAAGGAGGAGGGAATGTTTGTCATTATGCAGCGGGAATGAGACCATACATCTTCCTTTGCCTCAATGTTCAAGTGTATGAAAAATAATGAAACTGCCTGCAGGAGGGAGGCATTTGTTTGATTGGGTATTTATTAAAATAATATAACAAATGAACATTTTGTTTGTTTCTACCTGTTGTGTTCTTCATCCTATTTGTTATTTTGAGCAAAACTTTTTGTTTGTTTTTGTTTTTTTAAATAATCGTTCTTTCCACCAGTAACCTCAGGGAATGGCAGATTGATGATTGACTGTTCAATATGTAACTGAACACTTTTTGCATTCTTTCACGTGCAGGCCTTCCCGTGCATCTCCACTGGAATCTACGGTCAGTTGAGTTTTATCATTTCCTGCTGAGATGTCTAAAATGCAACAACAAAAGTAACCGCTTTCTATCTCACACTTGTTTCCTGAGTCACCCAGCGACTCTGGGTGGCACGTTATCACGTCCCACCCAGAGGTGATTCCCAGATTAAGGCCTTGTATTAGGAGCAGCAGATTAAAGCCGATTAGTCTTCTGATGGTGTCAGATTGACTGTAATCCTCTGTCACTCTTGCAGAGAGAGTGTTCAGAGCAGTGCTGAGAAAGTCCCAAGGGGGAGTTGGGCAGTGAGTCCGTGTTCGATTGCTTGAAAGCACGCAAGGAAATTAACACGTCCAATGTGTTGGCAATAATTGCGACATTCCTTAAAAATAACTCAAATAGCAGATATAACACTCACTGACCACAACATTAGGTGTGCCTGCAGAAACCGATAATTGTTCAAATACAAGAATTGTATGATGTAACATGCTTTTTGGCTGTTTTTCTTGAGCTGGAACTGAGGCCTTAGACAAGATGGAAGGTATTAAGAGCACTTCCACTTTCTTAGAAAAGAAGGGGAAAAAAGCCTACTATAACCGCTGAGATGTATTCAGGGTTAATCAGAGGTTCTGTAAATGGTGGCAGGTGTACGCTATAAGTGCCATTTAACATGAATTGAATGTGATTGGGCCGGCACGGTGGGAGACCGGTTAGCACATCTGCCTCACATTTCTGAGGATCGGGGTTCAAATCCGACCCCGCCTGTCTGGAGTTTGCATGTTCTCCCCGTGCCTGCGTGGGTGTTCTCCGGGCACTCCGGTTTCCTCCCACATCCCAAAAACATGCGTGGTAGGTTCATTGAAGACTCTAAATTGCCCGTAGGTGTGAATGTGAGCGTGAATGGTTATTTGTTTCTATGTGCCCTGCGATTGGCTGGCGACCAGTTCAGGGCGTACCACGCCTCCTGCCCGAAGATAGCTGGGATAGGCTCCAGCAGCTCGCGACCCGTGTGAGGATATGCGGGAAAGAAAGTGGATGGATGGATGGAAGAATGTGATTGGTTAATTTTGAACATGCCACATCACCACTATTGCACACTTCTGCAAAAACATTTTTTTCAGCTGTTTTTACTTCTACTCTTGAAAATATTTTTTCAAAAATTCAATTGTGTCGGACAGTTTATAGGTCACCTTAATAGTGGAAAAAGGTTTGAAACTATTTATCTTGATCTTATTTTCATATCACAAAAACCTGGCCTTTGAACAGGGGTGTATAGACTTCTTATATCCACGGTAGGTAGGTAGCTCCCTTATCCTTATTATATGCCAGGTTGTTTAAATAACTACCCAATGTTACGAGTTGAGGAAGTTTGGTAAATCATCACTGACAAAAACTGAGCAGTGTCTTTATAATTGCTGATATTGAAATTGCTCCTGTATTGATATCACTTTATATTGCGCAGGTGTACCTAAAACATATGCACTTTGTGTTATAATAAATCATATTTTTTTGGAACGTATCACTAAAAAAACTGTCCTGTACATGCTAACAATTTGTCAGGGAACACCAAGCAGTGATGTGGTTTATTTAAAGCTTTTTTCGTGGGCCAACTTGGTGATATTGTGTGACATCTGTCACTGAATAATTAATGTGCACACATACATTCCTTGTATGTTTGCAAAGTTTGATTTCTCTGTTATCCTATTTGGGTTCATTAGTGTGTTCTGTGTATTTGGGTAGCAGCAGATCACTTGATACATTTTCACATTCTCAGTTTGCGACATTCAGATGGTGTCGACGAGCACAGAAGAAGCACACCGTGTAACAACAAGCTTATCTCTGCGGAATAGGCGACGTAACACTGAGCCCAGTGTGTCACACTCGTGTAGAACAAAGCAGATCGCTATCCTGCCGTGCTGATGACAAGCTAACCCCAACACCCACATCGGTCACCGCATCTTCTCTCGCAAGTTGTGTGCGTATCCTTTAATGTTGTGTGCTTGCAGGGTATCCGCCTGAGCAGGCTGTGCATGAGGCCTTGGCGACAGTGAGGGAGTATCTCGAGGAGCACCACCACAAGGTGTGCGCGCGCATGCGTGGGCGCGTGTGTGTGTGTGTGAATGCATGCAATAGTGTGTGCATGATTGGCAATTTTCCCAACCATTTCCTCCAGGTATTATTCCTTTCACGGCTGTTGTTTTTGCGCCATGTTTAGACAGAGGATTGGTACAACACATCCTGTTCGTGCACTTTCAGTGGCACGCCCCGGACGCTCGTGCTCGGGGCCAACTTTGCCTTTTAATTGGCTCCTTGCGGGACTGACACGTGTCCAACACAGATGCGCGCATGCTTTCTTTCCGGAGAGGAGAAAAAGACCAAATGACTGAAGTTGTGATTTATTTTCAATACACTTACATAACATTGCCTTTGATGGGAACGTTGCCCCCACCAAAAAGGCTTTTACGGATGCATGCACGCACACAATGTGTGTCTTGTCCTCAGTCGAACCCCTGCGAATGCTTCACCGAACCTCTGGGGTTCCATCGAACCCAGGTTGAGAACCACTGGTTGAGAGCAATAATAGAAGAAGAACTTAATGTACATCGGTCGAGTGAGTGAGTTATTGTGAAGCCACTCACATCTTAGGACAAGCTTTAATCTGCCTGTACACATTCATCACAATTTATAGTTTTTAAGTTAAGATAGTCAATGGTTATCTTCTTTTTATATTTGTATAAGGATGATTATAATAATGGAAAAATATTTCATTGAAAAACAAAGAATGGAAGGTGAGGAATCAAACGCTGGAGGTCGAGCACCTTTGTTTGTCCAGTCCATTTTTCCGTATGTTCCCACAATACTTGTTTGACTTTTAACACATATTTCTATTGAAATTGTAGGTGGAATTCCAAATTCTTTGACCACTGAACAGTTGAAGTTGCAATGGTCCACTACTAGTTTCATTTCTAACAAATGCAAAATGTGAGGGGGAGTTTATTTCCATATATTCTGTTAGAATTTCGTAGCCGTTTTCTAGAGGCCGTTTTGCCATTTTCAGAGTTTGAGCTTCAGCCCAGGTGCCGATGTTGGTCGCATCCTGGTACAACCTTGTCATTGCGCTGCTCGCTGCGAGGCAAAAACGTGTTTTGTGCTCCGGGGCGACTTGAATTCCCGCACCGGGCAATAAGCAACACAAAGCAGCCTAACTATAAATCCCACTTTCTCGCATACAACAGAGAAAACAATCCTAAATTATGCTCAGACATTACAGTGATAATGCATGGTCAGGATTTGAGAAATAGGTAAAGAGGATATTAGCCCTCTAAGCATTTTTTTGCTCTGGCAAATTTCATGAAAAGACAGCACTACAGCACAGCATTGATAGATAACATAACATAAACATATACAGTCAATCAAGAACACATCAAGAGCATGAATATTTATCGTCAATGTCATCATGTGATTTAAAAGCAATTGTGTGTGGATGCGTGTGTTCGTGTCTGCGTGTGTGTGTCTGTGTGTGTGTGCTTGTGTCAGCTGGACAGAGTCATCTTCTGTGTGTTTTTGCCAAAAGACCAGGAGTTGTATCTGCACAACCTCCCCCTCTACTTTCCTGTTGGTAAGTTTGCGCACACACACACACACACACACACACACACACCACGCGTGCATGCGCGCACCGTCACAGATGTGTATATTTTGTAAATAAAATGATTTTCATTAAGAGTGTAATGTAATTGCAGTAGTGTAATACTTTTTTGGGTCAAATCCTACTAAATTCTTGGAATATTTTCATACAAATGACTTAAAGGTCCTGTATTTTACCAAACCAACATTTCTAATATTTGGGATGTAATATTGTCTCAATCGCCTATTGACAAAACCAAGTTTTTTTTAATGAAACTCACAGTTTTGCACGAAGCCAATTTTAGAGAGTCGCTCTATGGATGTCTAAATAGACAAAATATGGGACCTTTTATTATGAGCGGCACAGTGGCCAAATGGTTAGTTAGCATGAATGTTTGTGGGTTCAAATCCGGGCTCCAGCCTTCCTGTGTGCAGTTTGCATGTTCTCCCCGTGCCTGTGTGGGTTTTCTCTGGGTACTCAGGTTTCCTCCCACATTCCAAAAACATGCATGGTAGTTTAATTGATGACTAAATTGTCCAAAGGTGTGAATATGAGTGTGAATGGTTGTTTGTTTGTACTGTACGTGCAGGTTTTAACAAATTCCCGTGAACGTTTTGTATCAAATGCTACAAATTGAACATACTTTACATAAATGTATACCTACTCTTGCTTGCATCTGTCCATCCATCCATCTATTATTGACTTTGCCTTGGGAGATCTTATTGGCCTTTGCACTGCACAACACAGCCCCAAAGACACACAAAAACCTCCATGTTAAGGTGTCAGTTCTCAGTCGTGTAAGCACACACATGAACGCACACACACGCGCGCACACACAAACACACACAGTGGTGTGATGAATACCACTCTTTCTCCCTCACGCTAATTGCACATGCGGGACGTTCCACAATTAAATACAATATTACGAAGAAAATCTTTATGCACACATCTACAAGTAATGTTATTTCCCCCAGAACTAGAGTGTGAAAACACAAAGATAGACGAATAGCGTGAGCCTAACATTCAAGAATCACACAGATTGTTCTTTTCACTGCCAGAAAGACCAGCAAGACCTGTTGATTAAAGTTCACATCACCCAGTTGGACACAACAATTCACCTTTGCCATAATGTGGAGGGTTTCATTCTCACTCTCAGTAACATTTCAGTTCACACAACCAATCATGTGTTTCTATATCGTGTAGCCAACTGAGTCTCAACAGCAGCTTCAATTCAGGTATATGGCAAAGTGTGTATTAGCGCGTGTCGCCCGGACGTAATCTGTTTGGACATGGTCATTAACCTTAGATGAGCATCTTGTATTTTTGCAGGGTTCCAAATGGTGAGCAAATTGTTTTGGGGGTGTCTCCTTAAGTAGCTTGTTACCAGCAACTACTAATCACCGCTAAAAACCAAAAGGTTTAACTCCCAGGCAGCTGTGACTCCATAGGTAGAGCGGGTTGTCCAGCGACAAAAGGGTCACTGGTTCGAATCCCTGCTACGACTGTCTGCATGTCGAAGTGTCCTTGGGCAAGACGGAGAACTCTAACGTGCTCTGAGTGGGCCTGGCAGCAGCCCTCCATTGGTGTATGAATGTGTGTGTGAGTGGGGGAATGTGAGGCTTTGTAAAGAGCTATATAAGTGCAGTCCATTTGAGTTTACAAGCAAGTTGTGAACAACTGCGAGAACAATGTTTCCAAATGTAAAGTTGCAAGGAAATTGGGGATTTTATCATCTATGGTCCATAATATCATCAAAATATTCAGAGAATCTGGAGAAATCTATGCACGTAAGCAGCAAGGCCGAAAACCAACATTGAATTCCTGTGACCTTCCATCCCTCAGGCGACACTGCATTAAAAACACATTATTGTGGAAAGGATATTGCCACATGAGCTCAGGAACACACACAGAAAACCATTTTTAGTTAACACATTCGTCACTACACCTACAAATCAAGTTAAAACTCTACCATGCAAAGCAAAGGCCGCATATTAACAACGACTAGAAACTCTGCCGTGCTGCGGTCTGACGAGTCCACATTTCAAATTGTTCGTGGAACTCATGGATGTTGTTTCCTCCGATCCAAAGTGATAAACGACCATCGGGATTGTTATCAGCGTGAAGTTCAATAGCCAGCCTCTGTGATGGTATTGGGCTGGGTAGATTCCCATGGCATGGGTAACTTGCACATCTGTGAAGGCACCATTAATACTGAAAGGGACATACAGGTCTTGGAGCAACTTCTGCTGTGGCCCAAGCAATTTCTTTTTCAGGGACATCCCTGATTAATTCAGTAAGACAATGCCAACAGAACAGTGTGGCTTCGCAGTAAAAGAATGAATACGAGACTGGCCTGCCAGCAGTCCAGACCTGTGTCCCACTGAAAATGGGTGCCGCATTGTGACGCACAAAATTTGACAACAGAGACCCTGGACTGTTGAGCAAATGAAGTTGTACATCAAGCCAGAATGAGAAATAATTCTACATACAAAGCTTCAACAATTAGTGTCCTCACTTCCCAAACGCATATTGTGTTGTTTAAAAGGAAAGGTGATGTAACACAGTGGTAAAAATGCCTCTGTCCCATCTTTTTGGGAATGTGTTGTAGGCATCAAATAAAAAAAAATGAGTGAATATTTATGCCCCAAAAAAACAATAAAGTTAATAGTTTGAACATAAAATATCTTGTCTTTCAGATAGGTTGAAAATGATGTTAAAATCATTGTATTTGTTTTTTTATTTGCGTTTTACACAATGTCCCAACTTCATTGGAATTGGGATGTGCACTTCCTTCCATTTGAAAACAGATATATGTACTTTCTATGCATCAAAATAGGCTTGTCAACAACAATGATGGCAAAATATTCCCTATCCCCATCTGGTAGCGGACAACATAAAAAAATTCTCTTTCGCCTTATTTAAGAGCATTTTTTGATGTTGTCGGCTAAACTACTGATTTGTGGCGAATGTGTTGTCATTTGCCGGCCGAAAAAACACTAACTTCTTGTGTTCCAAATTTTTAATCCATTCTGAAAAAAACACATTCCATCCAGAAAGGTGTATTTTTATCAGTTATCATTAGATAATTTATCATCTTTTGCCATGTTGTTTTGCATTGGGATTTGTTTTTTTCCTTTCAGCACTATGCAAGTTAATAAAAGAGGGAAACTATTTTATGTGCAGGTTTTTTGTTGTTGTGCCACGTTATCAAACCGAGTATTGTATATAATTGACAGTAAAAAAAATAAATAAATAAATACTAGTACATTTCAATTTGTAGTTTTTTATTTAAATAAAGGCGATGAATCAGTACTTTTGCTTTTAACTCAGTATTTTGTTACACAGTTATCGTCTATACTCAAGAACAGATTATGTGTACTTTTTGCCACCTCTGGCCACTAATAATGATGATCATCAAGTAGTACACAACAAACTGAACATGATAAATGCCAAGAAGCCTTCACAAATTCTGCAGACAAAAACAGAAGCCAGTCCGATTGAAAGCCAATTAATTACACGACTGGAGCAGAAATCAAAGCAGGTGTGTTCAATTTTATATTAAAGACTCTAGTTTTTCTTCTTTCCTGTGGCCACATCGTCGACGCAGCCAACAGAGAGCTGCTTCCACAGTTAGAGTTTTCGCTGCATCATTATTATGCATGAAGTGTGGGAGACACTTCAAGTTTATACATCATATCGCGTGTTCCATTTACAGTGGATACAAAGGTCTACACATCCTTGTTTAAATGCCAGGTTTTTGTAGTATAGAAAAATAAGACCAAGATAGTACTGTAACTGGGGATGTGGCTGTGTTTATAACTAACCAGTCACATTTGAACTCGTGAAATGGGAGTCACCACACACCTGCCACCATTTAAAGTGCCTTCAATTAACCCAAAATAAAGTTCCGATGTTCTTGTAGACTTAGTCTGACAGTTTTTTGAAGAAGGTTTTGTGCTAACGCTGACTGGTATTTTTTAAATCTGCATCATTCCTTCCACCTTGACTAAGGCAAGGCCCCAGTTCCAGCTGAAGAAAAACAGCGCCAACGCATGCTGTTGCCACTACCATGCTTCACTGCGGGTGTTCTTTTAGTGATGAGCACTGTTGCATTTGCGCCAAACGTACCTTTTGGAATACTGGCCAAAAAATTCAACATTGGTCTCATTGGACCATAACACATTTTCCTACATGTGTTTTGGAGGATTTCTTATGATTCTTCAGTTGGAATTGGGACTTTAGGCAACATTGATGGAATTATCAACTGTTCAAAATAACAGTCAGTGTTAGCAGAAAACCTTCTGGCTTCTGACAGACAGCAAAAAATGTCAGGAAAATCCTAATAGAACAGCTGAATGGGGTGAATATTTGGGGTAAATAAGAGGGACTTTAAATAGTGGCAGGTGTGTACTTTCTCCCATTTAACATTCCCAGTGACTGTAAAGGAGGGTGTTACACCGGTGAAGCCAAATTGTCTCAGTTGTTTATTTTTTCTTGCCCTCTAAAAACAATTAAATGTTCTTTCAATTGGGTTGTACAGATTATAGGTCATATTAAAAGTGGGGAAAGTTTTGAAATGAATGTTCTTGGTTCGATTTTTTTATATATCCCAAAAACCTGGTATTTAAACAGAGCTGTGCAGACTTTTGCTGCTACACTACTATAATACGAATAAACCAAAAGTGTTAGGCTGCAAGAGTCTGGTCAAAAAGCTGAGACCTTTTTGTGTCTGTTTCAGATTGAAGCAAAGCAGAATCGGCAATTACCGACAAAAAATATATATTTATACATTAAATCCCTTCAGCTGGGAACCAACGTGGTCAAGCGCCTTAATATTCTTTCATCAGTTTGCAGACAGATGCGAGATGCGACAGTTACCAGTGAAACCGGGATAGATTTTCTCTCGCATTGTACTTTTACTGAGCTGTTGCCTGGCAACAAGTGGAGACTCCAGGAAACCACTGTCTGCTACATCAGTGTTCCCCAACCTTCTTTGCACCGCGGACCGGTTAGGAGTCGGGATTTTTCTCACGTACCGTCGGAGTCGGAGTTGTTGTAGGCAGCCGGACCAGACTGCAGCTCTGTAGCTTCTAAATGAGAGTAGACTTTTAACTAAAAAGTAGTAAAGTAAAAGTAAAAGTAGTTCTGCCCGTGTCGAGCAGAAACCTACGACTGTATCTGTATCAGAGCGGACTTGGTGCGTGAGAGTTAACTGTTGCGATATACCCGTATTTTAAGTAGGACTCCTGATGTAGTGTTGTGTCGTTCGCCAACGTTTCGTTCAAAAGGACAAATCTTGTCAGTAAATGTAATGATCTGAATTAGTTTATGAAATTATTTCGTTCTTTAAGCTCTGCCGCCATTAGCCAGCCGCGAATTTCAATGTAACAGAAATTATATATATTGGTCATTCTTTCTCTGCGGCCCGGTAACAAATGCCTCACGGCCCGGTACCGGTCAAGATTTCAAATGGTCTGTTTTTACACAGAATAAACCAAAGAATTAGCACGTTTATTATATCAATGGAAGCTTGTTAAGCAGAAGGTAAACTGCATGTTACATTGCCAAAATCCCTACCAAAAAGGAGATAAATAAAGTTTAAAGCTCCCTCTGACTGGAATCATTTACCTAAAGCTATCCGATCCTTATCCTCATTTCATTTATTTGAAAATGCCGTGTCTTATTTTATAAATGACTGTCCTTGTCAGATTTAACACCACCAGACCCTTACAACTTCGAATTTAACTGTTTGTAACCGTGTTTATTTGTGACTCGGGTAGTGCCTCGTTTATCGCGGGGGTTACTTTTCAGAACCCTCCGTGATGGATGAAAATCCACAAAGTAGCGACCACATATTTTATTTATTTTAAAGCTGTATGCATAATGCCAATAGAAAGTATGCATGTGAAGTGCAGGTATCATTTTGTCCACTTGGAGTCACCATCCGCACATTCGTCACTGTAGTATCTGTGACTTTATAAGGCGGAGCCTGGCCTGTTCAGTGATGTGGGAGTCAGCCAACTAGTGGAGAGTTGGCTGGTGTTGTCTCAGGATAGCAGCGGGCTGTTAAGTGGCTAACCGTTGGCCAGTCCACATGTTGAGTGCCTCTGACCGTCAGTTGAGCCGTGCATCTAGTGTTCTTAAGTTCTTATTTTTTTGCATAGTTTCCCCACTTTAATCTTGAAGATCATCACACAAATGTAAATATCAGACAAAGATAACCCAAGTAAACATAAAATACAGTTTTCAAATTGTGATTTTGTTGATGGGGGTGGAGGGGACGATGCAAAGTTGCCAGGTCCTGTGTGACAAAGTAGATGCCCCTCTTGTTAAATCATGAATTAATTGTGGCTAATCACATTTTTGGGAAAGCTTTTAATTTTCACTGACCAAACCCAAGCCTGATTACCTCCAGACCTGTTTAATTGATAAATCACAGAAACAGAACCTGTCTGACACAATGAATTCGACCAAAAGATCTCAATAATCTGCAGCACAATTGCATTGATAAGAAATTAAAGAACAGATGAAAAATAAAGTGACATCTATCAGCCTGGAAAGGATCACAAAGTCATCCATCCAGTTATCCGCACATGGAGAAAACATGGAACAGTGGGGAACCTTCCCAGCAGTGGCCGACCTACAAGAATTACCGCAAGAGCACAGCGACGACTCATCCAGTAGGTCGCAAAGGAACCCAGGACGACATCGAAAGAACTGCAGGCCTCCCTTCACTCAGTGTTCATACGCAACGATAAGGGAGAGACTGGGCAAAAATGCCATCCATGGCAGACTTCCAAGGTGAAAACCACTGCTGACTAAAAACAACCTAAAGGCTTGTCTTACTTTTGCAAAAAAAAAAAAATAATAATAAACACCTGAATAATTCACAAGACTTTTGGGAGCTTTACGAGACAAAAGTTGAACTTTTTGGAAGGCGTGTGTCTCGTTACATCCGGCGTAAATGTAACACCACATTTGAGAAAAGGAACATCATTCCAACAGTCAAAGGTGATGTTATGTTCTGTGGCTGCTTTGCCATTTCAAGACCTGGATGGTTTGCTCTACTTAATGGAACCATGAATTCTGCTCTCTACTAAAAACTCCTGAGGGAGAATGTTTGGCCATCGGTGTGTGACCTCAATCTGACATGCACTTTGGATCTGCAGCAAGATAATGATCCCAAAACACATCAGCATGTCAACTTCTGACTGGCTTAAAGAAAAAAAAGACATCGAAATGCTGTGGCACGACCAAGGCCGGCCATGCTCAAAAACCCTCCATTGTTGCTGAATTAAAACAATTCTGCAAGGAAGAGTGGGCCAAAATATCTCCACAAAGATGTGAAAGACTCATTGTCAGTTACAGAAAACGCTCGATTTCAGATGTTGCTGCTGAGGGTGGACCAAGAAGTTATTATGTTTAGGGGGTAATTACTTTTTCCACACAGGGCCAGGTAGCTTTCAATAGTTGTTTTCCTTAAAAAAAAAAAAAAAAAATCACAATTTGAAAACTGCCTTTTCTATTTACTTGGGTGATCTTTGGCAGATATTTACGTTTGTTTGATCATCTTAAACATTACATTGTGAAAACTGCAAAAAAATAAATAAAATAAGAATTTGAGAAGGGGCCGATATTTTTTCACAGCACTGTATCAGCAAATTACTGTATGTATGTTTCAATAAAATGTGGTATTGCTATTTGAATACAAATGAATCCCAACAACATCCTTCTTATGTGTGGGACACTGCCTACAGAACACGTTGTAGTGTATTTTCAGCCAAGTTGGACAAAACACGAGAAACTCACCTCACCAATATACAGTTTTCAAGTGGCAGTTAAATATGTGGCTGGTGACCAAAAGGCCTCAGGTTCTATTCCACGTGTGTGACGAATACTGTGTTTGCTGTGATTACTCGTGTGATGGTACATTTCAGGTATGCATCTACTGTACATGACATTACAAATAATCTTAATCCTGATCTTAAATGCTTAATTTCTCTTGTTTTACAAATCTTAATCTCTGTTTGGCAGAACCCACAGAGACTCCGCTGATGAATACATTGTGAGAGTGGCTAGTTCCCCCTCCTCCTCTTCCTCTCTGTAGGCAGATGAAGACCTCCAGCAGCTGGAAGATGACTCATAAGTAGTGGATTACTTTTATTTTTTTACGCCCTCTGCAAATGCCGCTTTCCTTTCTTCCTTTCCTTCTGATATTGTATTTTAAGAGCGGAGTCACCATTGTGGTGTTTGTCATCATCATCATCAGCAGCATGCACTCTTATGTAGTTTTGCAGACACACGCGCACAGGACTAGTAAAGCTAATCACACAAACTGCTTGTGTATGAATTCATTATTTCTCTGTGTGAAACAGGTCACTGGGCCTCCAATAAATATGGTTTCTCATTTGTTTTCTGTGGCGGAGAAAACAGCTTTTTACCTTCAATGTATTAATGCTGAGAATCAGATAATTATGATCTCAAACTACTTGCCAAAATGTTGGACAACTCCAACTTCTGTTGCCAACAGTACACATTCAGGCCTTGTTCGATTTTACTACCCTTTCACCTTGTTTGTGGCCATTTTTGGAAACAGAAAGTCTGTCATTTTCAAAATGTGATTTGCTTTTACTGCATAAAGTTTGTAACTCACATCAGTTCTTGTCATTAGTATCAAACATCCATTCTTTTTTTTTTTGTTTACTTTTGAAATACCGTTTGTATGGCTGAGACTGGCTCGCTCAAAATGTCGTGTTGTCATTCAGCTGAGTTGAGTGGGTGGATATGAACAACAAATGTCGTTTATTGTCTTTTTGCCTTCAATCAACAAACCGCACAGATGTCAAACTTAAACCATGTCACAGACTCATTTTGGCCTATGTTATGCATGAAAACAGTAGAAAAAAATAGATTTTGATGGAAGAGGACCTTTAAGTTAAAATGTGTAATAATAATAAAGTAAAATGTAAATGTTCTCCATGATCAATCAGCCAAATGTAGCCACAATAGAGCCAAAGGGTACAATTTGATGTAAAGAGTTTATTATTGATATTTTTTGAGAGCTGAAGTTACTAATTGCAAAATCAGACAAAGATCCCCACCCACGGGAGGTTTCATTAAATTAGCATTGACACAGCTACAATGGATCAAAACAAGGAAGTGACACATCCCAAATGATACAGACCAGAGGGTTAATATGCAAACTAAAGGTTCTACTTTGTAGATTGCACTAATGTTTGTTTTATCATTATCATTTTATTTGATATAGTTTATGTTGAAATATTTCACAAAAGGTATTGTTGTTTCTATTATTGTTAATATAGAATAGAATATATCTTTATTGTCACAGGAACAATGAAAATCAGTCAAACAACTCACAATTTGCAGCGTTGACATAAAAAGATATAGCCTTAGTTCTTACTTCGGAGGCTTGTTGATAGAATCTGTTTTTAAGCCTTGTGGTTCTAGACTTCCATGTCCTGTGGAGGAAAGGGGGGGTCAAAAATTTGTGTCTGGGGTGGGAGTGATCCTTTATGATTCTACTGGCTTTCTGCAGTAGTCTGCCAGTGTTGGTTGGTGTCCCTGCAGGTGGGTAGTGTACATCCACTCTGCTGCTTTCACCACCTGTTGCAGGTCCCTCCCGTAGAGTCGCAGTACAGCCGCTGAACCAACTTGTGCAGCAGTAGGTCAGGAGACTCTCCATGGTGGATCTATAATGGTTTATCAGCAGGTGTTGGGGGACCTGAGCTTCCTGAGGAAGTACAGTCTTTGACATGCTTTCCTCACCTGATGGGAGATGTTGGTCGACCAGGTGAGGTTTGCCGAAATGTGGACTACGAGGAACTTGAAGTTTTCCACCCTCTCAGCCGAGAAGAGGACGATGTGCTCAGTTCTTTTGGATTCGCTGAAGTCTGTGATCATCTCCTTCGTCTTGGCTGTATTGATTTCACGCCAATGCCTGAGATGCCGGACCTCCTCCCTGTAAACTGACTGGTCATTTTCCCTGATAAGTCCCACAAAGGTGGTGTCGTCATCAAATTTGACCATGCTATCGTTGGGCTGAATAGGAGAGCAGTCATATGTAGAAAGGGAGGAGAGGAGGGGACTGAAAACACACCCCTGTGGTGTCCCCATTTTCAGGATGAAAGTGGAGGAGGTGTTATTTCACATCCTGACATTTTGAGGTCCGTTGCTGAGGAAGTATTATGATCTTATTATCCATTATTATTATTATCCAAGTGCCCACATTGCTATTATTATTATTAGTAGTAGTCGTAGTAGTAGAAGTATTAGTATGTTGTGTCATAGTTGTAGTTGTGGTAGTAATAGCATCAGGGGGAGTATTTTATTACCACTACTACTACAATTATTATTTTTATCCTTTTGATCTTTTTTTTTTTGTCTTGATTCTGTTTTAATGCCAAATGCGCTCTGCTCAGGTACTATCGTGCTCTGCTTCCCCACAGTACATCTGTACCAGCGTTTCATTGTTTGCCGCAGGATGTGACACATGATGAGTGTTCAGCGAGCAGCGGCTTCGCCATTACCGTCCGCCAACAAGCATACTTATTGATCCAAATAATGCAATCTGGTGGCTCAGGCCCACAGAGGTGTTCTGTCTCAGGGTGAGGCGCTCGCATAGGAATAAAAAAATAACAATATAAAGACTATCAAGCGGACGTTGTGTAAGAAAAGCCTTTTTTTCTGTAAAAGCTTCATTTGTCTCAAAGGGATTTTTAGCTCTCTGATTGTTCTCCCTGTCTGAACCTGTGCTTCTTCCTCCCCCTCTTCCTCATTTCCCCATTTTTCCAACATTACAGCAGAGTGGAAAAATAAACAGATGGAGGAGGTAGGGAGGACGTAGTTCAAACTGAGAGGCAGGAAAAAAGGAAGAGCTGAAAGGATGCAAAGCCGGCGGGAAGATGAAGGGAGAAGCGGGATGGAGAGCCTGATGAACTCATCTAAGGGGACTCTATTTTTTTTTTAATAAGCAGCAGACTGTGAAGCTAATCTCCAACCAGTCAATCTAAATAATGAGCACGAGACAGAGCGACAGGATGGGAGGATAAAAAGAAAACGAGTCTCATTATCCCACCACCAATTTTCATCACTGTCGTGCATGTCCGTAATCTCTGTCTCTCCGCGGCTTTCTTTTCCTCTCTTTTCCTTGGCACGTGAGGAGCAATTATTGTTTAACTAACTGGAAGGTTCTGAGGTTCTGTCGTATTCCACGAGCTTCTGTTGGTGGTGAAAAATGGCTGACAGCCACCTTGCTGTTTTATGGGGAATTATTACCTCCATCAAAAGGTGTATTTTTAGTGACCTTAGTTAGTTAGTTTAGTTTGTTACAGTCTATTGGTAAATACATGTTTTGTGTATTGTACAAATGCTTTTTTGGAATACAGTTTACACAGTTTAATTCGTCCATTGTGAGTTTTAAACAAACCAAAATGACTATAGGGGAGGAAATGCACCTAAACAATGAAGATGGAATGGATAGGAACAAATAAGGCACAGAACACAAACTCCTAGGAACACAAATATGGACGGACACACTCGTAAGATCGTGTTTAGTGCTTCATAACATTGTATGTCTCCACACTTTAATCCTTTTTGGTTTAACTGTTTCTGTAGGTGTCACTGTTTTGGTTAGGAACAGACCTCAGCAGAGTATGTGTGGTAAACAATGGCATCTGTGAACTGAGGCAATTACGGTTCCCACCTTTCTCACTTGACTAATTGAGCACTGTATCTATTAGATCAGTGGTTCCCAACTATTATTGAGACGAGGCACACTTTTTGAATTGGAAAAATGTCACTCACACCACCAAACAAAGTCACAGGCAGTAAGCCTATATACTCTATACTGAAATAATGATTTCAAAAACAAATTTACTTTGTTTGAACACAAAGCTATTATTCTGTTGCATGTACGGCAATGGTGGACACACAGGTTTATTGTTCCTTCTGCCATCTAGTGGAAGAGCATTTCATTGTTCTGGCTGTCACTCTACGTTGCTGCTATAGAAAGTCTAGTCTAGTCTAGTCTAGTCAGTGCCTGGCTGAAGTTCGGCTGCAGCAAACATCTCCCGATAGAAAGTCCAGTCTTGTGCCTGGTGGACAGGGTGCAGAACGCAGTGACCTGGGACACCCAGGAGAGCCTGGGACGTCCCCAGGGGCGTCGCCAGCCAGAACGAGGCAGTTGGGAGGCTGCCTGGATCACCTGCATGGCTGGAGTGTCGTTACAGAGGAGCGTGACATGTCCAATGAGTTGGAGCTTACGGCACCTGACTGTTATTGAGACTGCCTCAGGGCTTCCGGCCCTGGCGTACACTGCTTCGTTGGTGGTGAAGTCATGCCATAGTATACCGTGGATGTTTTGGAGGAAGTTCCTTTGGAAAGTGTCGAGGCATCGGCTGTTAGCGACGGAGAGTGTCCAGGACTGCCAACCGTAGTGCAAGACACAGAGTACCAGTGAGTCGAGGAGGCGGAACTTTATTGGAGAGCGGATTTGGGGGCTCTTCCACACTCTTGATAGCCCGCCGAAGGCGCTGCAAGCCAGTTAGCGACATCTGGAGAACTCTGGCTCAGTCTAACAGGATGACCAGATAGGTAAAAGAGTCGACAGACTCAACCTCCTATGTGTTGGAGAGCAGCACTGGAGCCAGAGGTGGGAGAAAGTCAGAGATAGACTGTAGTTTTGTCTTCACCCAGCTGATGGTTAGGCCAAGAGGACAGCCTTCTTCTTCCATCACCACAAGTACATTAGCAAGGGTCTCTATGAGAGTGGCAAGGAGGGCAAGGTCGGTAATTGTGGAATGAAACTCTACGCCCAAGTCAGGGAAGCGGGCGAGAGTGCAGTGCAACCTGTAGTCGACCGTTACTTTGAACAGGTTTGGGGCAGCAACACATCTTTGGTGCATGCCAGAAGATGTGGAGAATGGCTCGCTCAACTGGCCATTGGCTTGGATCCTGCCCATGGAGAGGTCCTTCAGTTTGTTAATGTATTTCAGGGGGATGCCAATGCCCTGAAGCGCAAGCCACAAGGCTGCTTGGTCCAGCTAGTCAAAGGCAGCCTTGAGGTCGACGTAAGCGTAATGCTGAAGATACTCCCTTCTTTGCTGGGACTGGACACTGATGACGAGGATGCAGTCGGAGCACGAGCGACTTATGGGTGAAGCCAGCTTGCTGAGGACGGCGCTAAAATACCAGATAGGGATGATAGGATAGGATAGGATGATGGCAATGACAACTTTGAACGGGATGGAGATTAGTGGGATGGGATGATAGCTGGCAGGATTGTGCCAATTTCGCTTGTTCTTGTAGAGGGACATAATGAAAGATAAAAAATAAATATTTTTCAGATCAATTACGTGACCTTGGATCATTTCTCACGGCACACCTGATGACCTCTCACAGAACACTAATGTATTAGAGCAGTGATTTTTAACCACTGTGATATCAACCTGGGCCCCCCTCTGGAGCCAAGCCTGGAGGTGGGGGTCGAAGGCGAGTGCCTGGTAGCCGGGCCTGCACCCATGGGGCCTGGCCGGGCACAGCCCGAAAGGGTAACATGGGTCCCCCTTCCCATGGGCTCACCACCTGTGAGAGGGGCCATAGGGGTCGGGAAGCGCTGCTCCTCCACATCGAGTGGAGCCAGATGAGGTGGCTGGGGTATCTGATTCGGATGCCTCCTGGACGCCTCCCCAATGAGGTGTTCCGGGCACGTCCCACCGGGAGGAGACCCCGGGGACGACCCAGGACACGCTGGAGAGGCTACGTCTTTCGGCTGGCCTGGGAACGCCTCGGGATCCCCCCGGAAGAGCTGGATGAAGTGGCTGGGGAGAGGGAAGTCTGGGCGTCCCTGCTAAAGCTACTGCCCCGCGAACCAACCTCGGATAAGCGGTAGAAAATGGATGGATGGATGGATGGATGGATGGGCGGGCGTGTGAGCGGCCAGGTGGGCGGTCGGGCGGGCTCAAGAACACTCTGTTTATATTTATGTTTTACACAACGGCGCAACTTCATTGGAATTGGTGTTGTACTATACTGTATGATGTTAGACTAGGAGAGGAAGAGAGGCAGAAGACAGTCCAAGTTGTCAACTGTGGTCTAGCCGACACCTCCACTCGACGAGACTCTGGAGCTCTGGGACTGTTTTATCCCCGACGCCCGCTCACACGTTGACGCTTACTGCTCCTAATAGTCACACGATCTAAGTAACAAATTGAGACTGGCCTTTATGTTGCACAGCCAGCAAGGGTCTTTTATAGGTTGAGGGAAAACAAGCAGGAGTGCAGTGCACGAGAATAAATATTTCACAGCCTTTTTAATCACAATGGGCCATATTCTTCCTTGCATGTCTTTTTTTTACCCATCTGGTTTGCGCACTTTCAAGTTATGCGGATGCTCCCATAATGACTTCTGGCCCACACACTGTGCGTAAGCGCAGAATGTGTGTGCAACCACCTATGAGGCTGGTTACATCACAGAGTATGGAGTTTTCCTGAGTCTTCTGGATCAATTTGGAAAATATAGGACACTTGAACCTGAAATGTCACCGGTGAGACACACCGCTTTGCCAAACACGCAACACTTTGATGAAATCCATCCATTCATCTGTTTTCTGTACCGCTTATCCTCACTTGGGTCGCGGGTGTGCTGGAGCCAGTCCCAGCAGACTCTGGGCGAGAGGCGGGGTACACCCTGAAATGGTCGCCAGCCAATCTCAGGACACATAGAAGCAAACAACCAGTTAAAGTAATTTCATCAAAATACGATAATTATGACTGACCACATATCTTGAAGTCCATCAATAGAAAAGCAAGTGCGCCTGCCGTTGTGTAGTTTAGTGGTGCCCTTGATCCAGCTTGCGCCACAGACTGCGGGCAGTCACTTAAATGTGTATTTCGACGGACATAGATCAAATTAAAGCAAATGATTAAAATGTAACTAATCATTGTACCATTATGTTGACTATATTGTAGTTGTAATAGTGCGCCACACAAGTTACAGAACGATGTCATCAACATGAACCAATAACTTAAACATTAAATGAGCAACTTAGCGCAGACTTGACATGCCAACACAATACAGTATGTACCTAAACGTAAACAAGCACACCATTCACAGTACACTGCCGATTGTGTTCCATGAAGGCAACTATGTGTGTGTGTGTGCGTGTGTGTACGTAAACGTGAAAGTGAGTGACACACACACTTGCTCCCACCACAGTAATTTTGACGCGAAGAGCGAGAAAACCTTTTTTTCTTACTACGTGACGTCAGCCGTGCAAGCGCGTTCAACCAGCTCACAGACGAAGTTGAGAGTTCTCACTTTTCATTGTAAATATTGTTTAAGCTAAGTATTGTAAGTGCTTCAGTGCAGCAGTCCTTACCCTCCGTGAACGAATTATGACCGCTCACTTTGGTATGAATAATTTACCCACAATGCATTGCATGTGTAACACGCCAATAAAACTGTAATCTTCATGTCTAAATAAAAAAGTAACAACAATCTAATACACTTTTTACTAAGGAAAATAACAAAATAGTGTGGCGACTTTTTCACTTTTATGGTACTTGCACTTTTATGGTACTGCACCGTCATTGTGCATTGTGTAATAAACAGTCATTTCCCAATCGCTTTCTTCTATTTGTTGGGGGGGGGGAAAATAAATAACAATTTAAAAAGTACTCGTTGTCGTCTCAGTTAAATGCTTCTGCACAGATGGACTGCTCTTTGTTCGAATCACCAGCTACAAATTAGTATTTGGTGAAAGACTTTGATGATGCAAAAGTAACCATTGTTAGTTTAAAGAAGTAACTGTAGTCTAATTACTTTCCCGGAAAAAATAATGCGTTACTGGCATCACTGGTTGCAGAACCGCTTGTTTGACTGTTGGACCATTTCCGGCCGACATAGGGACGTAATACGTACACTATGTACGATGGCAGCGATAGTACGTATGCTTACCTCCGCCACGCCTCCGGTAGGTACACTGTACTACCGGTATGCTGCAAAACAACATTTGTTTGGCCTAGGACCCCCGAAAATGGCATCAGCGAAGAGACATGCTTACGAGGCACAATTCAAACTACAGGCTATCAGTTACGTGGTTGTAAATGGGAATAGAGCAGCCGCGAGAGAATTCAATATCAATTCAGATGGCAGCCTGTACGACTATACGGACACTGTCACATCCTATATCGGTTTCTGTTTACCAACAAAGTCATTTTGCACTGGTCAATAACAACAAACCATGGTTCCATTCCAAACGTAAGCAACTTCGGCAGGCTAAAGAGGACGCATATCGAAGTGGGGATGGTACCCTGTATAATCGTGCTAAAAACCAGCTGACTAAACAAATTAACATTGCAAAGAGAAACTATGCAGTAAAGTTAGAAAAACAGTTTACCGCTAACGACTCTAAATCAGTCTGGCATTCATTACAATCACTAACCAATTACCCCCCAAGCTGAGAACAATAAAAGACTAGCCGACGACTTGAACAACTTCTACTGCAGATTTGAAAAGGACACTGCAATCGCAGGTCTGAATGACTACAGGCTTGTTGCCCTGACATCTGTAGTTATGGAGTCCTTTGAACGCCTCCTGCAGGACCCCCTGCAATTTGCCTACCGAGCAAACAGGTCTGCGGATGACGCAGTCAACATGGGACTGCACTTCATCCTAGAACACCTCGACGGGGCGGGACCTACGTGAGGATCCTGTTCATGGACTTCAGCTCTGCGTTCAACAACATCATCCCCGAAGTCCTCTCCTACAAGCTTCTCAAGCTCAGCGTCTCGCCTCCCATCTGCCAGTGGATTTACAGCTTCCTGACAGGCAGGACACAGCAGTTGAGGCTGGGGGAGGCCACCTCATCCACGCGCACCATCGGCACCAGGGCGCCCCAAGGATACATCCTCTCTCAGCTGCTCTTCTCTCCCTACACGAACGACTGCACCTCAACACACCCGGCTGTAAAACTGAAGTTTGCAAACGACACCACAGTTGTTGGCCTCATCAAAGACGGTGACGAGTCTGCGTATCGACAGAAAGTGGAGCGGCTGGAGCTGTGGTGTTGCCGACACAACCTGGAGCTGAACACGCTCAAGACTGTAGAGATGAACGTGGACTTCTGGAGGCATTCTTTGCCACAGCTGCCCCTCACGCTGTCCAACTGCCTTGTGTCAAGACCTTCGCATTCATGGGTCTCTCAGGACCTGAAGTGGGAGATCAACATCAACTCCATCCACAAAAAGGCACGGCCTGCCACAGGAGCTGTTGAGGCAGTTCTACACAGCAGTCATCGAATCAGTCCTGTGTCCTTCCATCACAGTCTGTTTTGGTGCTGCTACAAAAAAGACAAACTCCGGCTGCAACGGACAATCAAAACTGCTGAAAAGATTGTCGTTACCCCCCTAACCACCCTTGAGGACTTGCATGCTGCCAGAACTAAGACAAGAGCATGCAAAATCATTTTGGACCCTCCACATCCTAGTCACCACCTCTTCCAGCTCCTTCCCTCAGGTAGGCGCTACCAAACAATGCAAACTAAAACAAGCAGACATTCCAACAGCTTCTTCCCTCTTGCCATTAACTTCTTAAACAGTTAACTTCCAATTCCATTACAACATGCTGACAATTTTTTGTCTTGAGTTTGTTGTCACATTTATGTCGGGCCAATTATACATTACTTGTGCACTCACTGTAGTAGTCTCGCCACGCTGCACTATTTGCATATCTGTTGTTGACCAATACTGGCCACTCATATGCCTGAGTAACATCTGCAACATTTGCACAATCAACATTGTCCCAGATTATCGCACGACTAGGCACTTTAAACTGCATACATTTCCTGAAGTCTTGGCGCTCTTTGCACAATGGTCATTGCACTGGACTATTGTTCTATTAGTCATTTCAAACTGCTCTAATTGTTAGAGGACTCTGCATCTTCTTGCACAGTTGTCAGAAAGAAAATAAAAAATTGTACCAGCATTACCACATTACTGGCAACCTTTTATTGCTCAGTGACTGTTTTTTTTTGTGTCTTTTTGTCTCAAAAGTGTTCTCTGTCAATTGACTGTCTGTTGTCATCCTAGAGTGCCTCCAACTACCGGAGACAAATTCCTTGTGTGTTTTTGACAGATTATTCTGATTCTGATGTTGTGCACACATATTGGTCAAATAAACTCGCATAAACATATGTCACATCCATTCTCACGCCATACTCAAATGCATGCTTAAATATACTCAAATCCTTTCACACATCAATCTCAAAAGTTCTCATACAAGCTTGTGAAAGCCTTTTTTCCCCCTGGGAGATTTATTTTTAGATCGATTAGATTAGATTAGATTAGATTAGATTCGATAGATAGATAGATAGATAGATAGATAGAGATAGATAGATAGATAGATAGATAGATAGATAGATAGATAGATAGATAGATATTGACATTTGAATTGCTCCTCATATTAGGTTATGTTTCGACCATTCACTGGCCACAACATGAGGTACACATGCTCCATGTAATGAGATCCAATACAAGAGCTGAATCAAATAAAAAAATGCCTTCTCTAAAATAAAGTATCATTAGTATGTAGCGATTATATATGAAATAAGAATTGTAATTACTTTAGGATAAAGTAGTAAGGGCGGCACGGTGGGCGACTGGTTAGAGCGTCAGCCTCACAGTTCTGAGGAACCGGGTTCAATCCCCGGCCCCGCCTGTGTGGAGTTTGCATGTTCTCCCCGTGCCTGCGTGGGTTTTCTCCGGGCACTCCGGTTTTCTCCCACATCCCAAAAACATGCATTAATTGGAGACTCTAAATTACCCGTAGGCGTGACTGTGAGTGCGAATGGTTGTTTGTTTGTATGTGCCCTGCGATTGGCTGGCAACCAGTTCAGGGTGTACCCCGCCTCCTGCCCGATGACAGCTGGGATAGGCTCCAGCACGCCCGCGACCCTAGTGAGGAGAAGCGGCTCAGAAAATGGATGGATGGATAAAGTAATAAGCCGGGAACGACGTTTGTGTTACTTCCGGTTTATCGTAATTTTGTTTTAATTGTTAAAAATCTAACTAATGTCTCAAGTTTTCAAGTTGTTCATGTCTCAATTTTTCAAGTTAAACTGACGAAATGACGACAAACCTTTTTAAATCTGTAGGTTGCTACACTCTCTCTATTTTTCCAAGGTTACAGAGGATGACTCAAATTCAGAACACACACAAAATACGAGCACGAGTGGAATTGTATGGTATATTTAATGAAACACACAACTACAACTACAAGCTACAAAAAGAAAATAACACTGAGGGTAAACGAAAGAAAGAAAATAAGGCGTACGGAACTGGAAAAGAGGACATTGTGTGTGGTCGCTAGGCTACAATAAGTGAGCGTTGTTAATAAGTTAATGCGTTGAGTGAGAGCAAGAGAAGGCAAAGTTGGGATTTCGTATGAAGCGAGTAATTTCCCCACAATTATTACGCACTGACATCATACATCATAGTCAGGATTGCAGTGTCGACTCACAAACGCGGATCAGCTGGTCTTTGGGGGTGGTTTTCCTCCAGACCTCAGGCAGAAACGAGGCAGGTTCGATTGAAGAAAAACCAGGTGTGAGTTTAGAGTTTTAAATACCCCAGGGGCGGGGCATAGGAAGAGGGAGTGCCGACTTGGAGAAGGCCACGCCCACCAGCCGGAATCTTCTCTACAAAGTTGAGTAAATTGGTTTTAAAATAATATTAATCTCAGGCATTGCCCTCGTCGCCGTCTCACAGCAGGGCAGCGTGGAGTGGGGGTTCTCAGGTGGTCACGAGTCTCTGTGACGCCTCAAAGTTGCGGCGTGCTTGTCCGATACAAGTATATATCAATAGTTTGGATTGACACAGTCATTGCTAATTTATCTGTTTATCATAATGGTTGTAGGTTGCAGTGGTGCAATAGTGCACTGCACTCTAAGCTTTTTCAAACATTTTGGGGTCATTTTGCCTTTAGGCTTTGTGCAGGGTAAGTGTACCTCATGATTTCTTTAACAGTGAACTATTTCGGGCCAGCACGGTGGATGACTGGTTAGCACATCTCCTCGCAGTACTGAGGACCCGTGTTCAAATCCCGCCTCGGCTGTGTGGAGTTTTCCCCGTGCCTGCGTGGGTTTTCTCCGGGCACTCCGGTTTCCTGCCACATCTCAAAAACATGCATGGTAGGTTAATTGAGGACTTTAAATAGTCCGTAGGTGTGAATGTGGGTGTGAATGGTTGTTTGTTTATATGCGCCCTGCAATTGGCTGGTGACTAGTTCAGGGTGCACCCCGCCTCTTGCCCAGAGCCACCTGGGATTGGCTCCAGCACGCCCGCAACCCTACTGAGGATAAGCGGTACGGAAAATGGACGGATGAATGAATGAACTACAGTATTTTGTGCAAACATATGAGAAAATGGCAGCGTTACCCTGGCGAGGATGAGGATGAGACTTGAGGGTGTGATGGTTGATGTGTACGGATGAGAGGGTGATGGGGGGGGGACAAGAGTGATGTTTGTTTATGTGGGAGGAGGTGGGGTTGCCCCGGCCAGTAAACTGCTTGTGAAATGAAAATGGCTTTTTAGCAGAATCCAGGACACTTGGGCTGGGCTGGATCAATGTGTCTGATTTACTGTCTGAAAGCCTGTCAGTGGGAAAGAGAGCCGACTGGGGAGGAAGGTAAAGTGTGCGGGGGATGAGTGGAGCTTGGAGGTGGAAGAGTCCTTTAATGGAAGGGGAGAAGGACAGATGATGAGGGAGTGACACTCCAAAGAGGTAAACATCTGAGAGATTGCGCTTCAAGTCCTCTAAAGTCAATCTGTCCTGGTCATGGGACGGGGGGACGAGCAAGCTTATTTTGTTGCGGGGGAATTGGTTTGACCATTTGGGCCAAAATCAATAGAGGGGACATGGTGCTTCTTAAATCCTGACTTTCCTACACAGGGCGAGTGCACTGGCAGACAGCGCGTAAGAAACACACAGATCTGCTGCAGGCAAGCTTTAGTGTTCCTTAGGGTGACGATACTCAATATGTTTGTCGTAGGACTTGCAGGTTCGAGACCTACTGTGGACCAGAGCATACAACAACAACAACAACAACAACAACAACAACAAAAAGGAGAGTGACTTGGTAAATTAGCAGTGACTGTGTCACTCGCCCAACCCATCCATTCATTTTCTCCGCCAGATTACGGCGACAGATTACCTTGTTGGTGTGCCCTAGCTGTGGACGCTGCAGTATTAAACGCCAAAGTTCCGCTTTGCTGCAGTGGTCCATTTTTCCACTGCCCTCAGTCTCCTTTCGAATAAGATTTGCTTTGTACAGCCACATGCCAAGAACTGTAGATCGTCGTTCTGTTGTTGTTTAATGTGATGGGAACTCTGTACTTAAGTCGCTGTTTCAGCTATCTGGACTTGAGTATTTATTTTTTGGACACATTTTTAGTTTTTCTCCCAACATTTAAAAACAGATTATCTGTAATTTCTCCTCCTTACTTTGTCCAAACGGGATAGTTATTTTTTTTTTCAACTTTCTTGGATGACAACACAATGTAAAGAAGTATGGTAAAACATTATATTTTAAACTGTTTCAAATCCCAGAACAGTACATTTGTTAAAGTTCAGTTGTATTTAATCTAATTTAGAACCGTTTGTTTCAAACATTTAAGTCAGTACAAATGGTGACTTAACTAATGTGCAATACATTTTAATTGTATTATTTAAGTACAGTTCTTCATTTTTCCCATATGTAAGTGCAGTGTGCATAATGTTACAGTACCTTTTACCTCCTTTTTGACTTTGAAACTTGAGCATAATTGCGCTCTTTAATTTAATGTTGGTCATTATGGTGGTGCGTCGTTATTTTTTCAGGAGGTACTTGGTGAAAACTGTTTGAGAACCACTGGCCTGTTTGATGTAAATTTTATTTCTCACCAGCTGCCAAGATGTGCAGTCAAGAACTGGATCTGGTACCTTGGTAGCTGCCCACTGCTCCTCAGGTACCGCTCAAAAG
Source organism: Phycodurus eques (assembly GCF_024500275.1). Classification (NCBI taxonomy): domain Eukaryota; kingdom Metazoa; phylum Chordata; class Actinopteri; order Syngnathiformes; family Syngnathidae; genus Phycodurus; species Phycodurus eques. Next base: position 8,176,735 of record NC_084533.1, on the reverse strand, counting down.
CACTTACTGTATCACTTGTCATTGTTATATGTGACAAAATAAAGCATCTATAGTCATCGTCTTTACCATGGATACTTTTGTGTGAGTGCTTCTCAGGGGGACATCGGCGTTACAGCACAACAAGCAGGACATCTCAACGTGAGTGTTTTCCCGTACCCTTGGGATGCGGCGAGTCTAGGTGGAAGTGGTGGAAGGAGGGGCTGTTTTATTTTTATTTTGAGTGTTTAATGTATTAAAAGGGGGCGAGGTAATGAATTATAATCTTTAATGCAAAAAACGATCGATACCTCAGAGGGAATAAATCAGCTTTTTACTGAGTGCGTCCAAGCCCGTTAATACACTCGGGGAGAGGAAGGAGGGAGGGTGTGGTGGTGGCGGCGGGGGTGCGCAGGATGGAGAGACGGATGGAGACGGGGTGAGAGAGGAAGAAGTTATGGATGCACAAGCTCACCTCATTGAGTAAAAGCCTGGTTAGAGCTGCGGGATTGTGACAGTTTTGTGAAGAGGGAGAGGTCACGGGATCACTTGTTGTTTTCCCTCCGACCTTCCTCCTGCTGCCTCGAGCAAAATCTAATTTAGCTTGCCACCTCTCCATGCAAGAGCATCTCTCTTCTGTCCTGCTCCCATATAGTGGCAAAGACAACAAACTTTGAACGAAAACGTTTTGATCAATCCGCACTCCAGTCCCACAATGTTTTTATGACTAGAATAGAATAGAAAGCCTTTCTTGTCATTCTATGGTGCTGATACAAAAGAATGAGCCAGACTGCAAGGACACGCCCGAATTAACAAACATCCAGTGCGGTTCTCAGTATTTATGATGCCTAGCCAGCTCAGTTAGCGGGCTAAGTGGCCAAGTGAGGTTTTTGCTCAGCGGAGGCCATTTAGTGAGACACGGTCATTCAAATGTGATGGCTCAGGAAAGGACTGGGGCTAAGAGGGTAGAGGGAAATAATGAGGGGGACCAAAAAAAATGGAGAAGTTTGGTTGGAAAAGTGATGTTGGCCAATCATGTTACAGCCCGCAGGTTCTCAGAATTGAAGCAAGCGGCACCGCGTCTTCAGATCTGCACTGCGTTGTCAACCGGGGCGCACATCCATCATTCGTTGCTTTAGGAATCACGTAGCAACAATGGTATCTAACCACTTTTTTTCTTTTTCTTTTTTTTTTTTTACTTTATTTACTTTCTCCTGGGCTTTTTTGGATGATTTCGCTCTCGTCTTCTTGCTTCAGCGAAGAGCATTGGCTGAATGAACAAAGGTCAAAGTGAAAACTGATCATCTCCCTTCCTCCTCCTCACAACAGCCTGCGGTCGTGAGGAGCTTCTCGACACACGACGAGGAATTTTAAATTGCAATACTGCAAATGCGTCGCACAGTTTTTGCTCTGCTTGTGTTGTCTCAAACTCGTAACAAAGCCCAGAGTGAGTGACAGATGAAGACTTTGTTTGGAATGACATCACCATGTAAACTGCAAACCTGGCGAGGTGTTTTAGGAGTCCATTCATCATTCGCTGATCAGGATTCTGGCTTGTTTTGTGAGCTCGTCAGCTATTCCATTGTGTATTCTACACGCAAATGCACAGACCTTTAAAGAAAAGAAAAACAATGAAATCATCCATTAATTCATTTTCTAAAGCGTTTGTCCTCATAAGGGCGAGCCGGGAGCTAATCCCAATTTGGCCATGTAAGGTACACTCTGGAATGGCCGCCAGTCAATCACGGTTCACATATAAGAAAAAGAAAACACCTGTTGAAAATGTAGAGCCCTCAATTAAATGCATGTTTGTGGAAAGTGGGAGGAGGGGGGAGTACTCCGAGAAAACCTGCGCAGGCCCAGGCAGAACATGCAAAGACCACACAGGAGAACTGAGCTGAGATTGGAATGCAGAATGGTGGCCTAGAGGGTGCTCTCAGGAGCTGGAGCCAGGTTCGCTGGTTAGTCTGCGTGTAAGCGTCTGCGTGTGAGTTGTGGTCGACAGCAGACCCTTGCGAGTGTTCTTATTTTGCACCCCAAATTTTTGTTCCGAACACATAATGAGAAGTCAACCGAATGACGGCTCGTAACTTGAAAAACTCTTAAGTTGGCGTACTCGTAAGTCAAGGCACCACTGTACAGCAAAAAAAATGTATCATGGATTTTTTAGATTGATACATTCTTTCTTTTCCATTTTATCTCACTGTGAGAAAAGGTTTCTTGTAAGCTGTCCCTCTTTTGTAAGAGCCCCCTGCCATGTACAGTTCTGTAATGGCACCACTGCCCCCTCCCTCATCTGTCTTTGAGTGGCAGCTCTGCACCCGAACCATTTGGTGCAAGTGAGTCATGAGATCATTTAGCATGAGACTGCTGACTGACTTTACAGGAGCCCTAAAATGAACCTCATGTGAGCCAGATGGCCCAGGTTTCTCCCTGTTGATCCAACTGCGCACTCATGCAGCAAAAAGATAAGGCTGCAAAAGGAGATGAGGAGATGTTTCTTCCTTTGAAGCCCGCCTTGACACTTAAATAAAGTGGCGCAACCTTTATTCGATGCGTCACTTTCACAGAGCTTAATTTCTCCTTGTTTCCGAGTTAATATTCCACATGATGAGCAAGCACCTGGGCTCTAATAAGCTTCCCCTTTTTACCTTGAAGTGAGCCAACTCGGAGCAGATCAATCAGCGGCGGAAGCCGGGACATTTGAGATAATCCTATAAAGGTTTATTGCAGACGAGATGACGCAGTGCGAGCGTGGTGCTGCTTAAGTGCACTTGTCTGCTCCACTTGAACGCTTCTTTCACTGCTTAGCTACGGTACGAGACACTTAATTAATGCACAGGTGCTCAACGACCAGGATGCCACTTGGAACATGAAAAGGAATTCCAAAAGGCTTAGAAAACAATAGTATTCCACTTTAAATACTTACTTCCATGAAAATACTATGATTATTTTTTTTTTTTTGGGCGTATACTCTGCGATCTAATGACGACTTGTTTTAGTTCGTAGTGGTGAATAATAGCACTGCATTTTGCGTCAACCAATTAGCTAAATGTGATAACCAAAATATTGGGAACAGCCTGCAGTCCGATGCAGTACAGTTCTACACCACTGCAAACTATCCAACCATTTTCTATGTTACTTAACCTCATTCGGGTCACAGGTGAACTTGGGCCTTTCCCAGCTGAATTCAGGTGAGCGGCGGTGAACACCCTGGACTGGTCGGCAATCGGTCGCAGGGCGCAGATGGAGAAAACAAGCACTCACCAATGCACAATTAAGAGTTTTCAATATACCCAACATGCATTTTTTGGGGAATGTGCGAGGAACCCGCAGTACCTGCAGAAAACCCATGAAAGCTCAGGGAGAACGTGCAATCGCTACACAGTAACGCCAGAGCCTGGATTTGACCCCTCAAACTCAGAACTGTGAGGCAGATGTGCTAACCACTTGGGCACTGTGCTGCCTCCACTGCCAACTCCAACCAACCACCATAGTCAACACTTTGTTAAATCAATCAGTGTTGTATATATTTATTTATATTTATCTTGATGAAAAATAATATAACAGTTTTGGGGAGGGCGAAGTACATAAAAAGGTCATCAGTTAGTATGAGTATTCAAAATACTGTGACAAATGTGCATTTAGAGAGTAAACTTTTCAGAAATATGTCTTAAAGCAATAGTTAAATACAAATAAAGGGAGTCAAGTCCATGATTAAATTCTTTCTAAGAGGTCATTGCTGGAAAGTTGATGATCTACAAGACAGAGAAGACTAATATTGCATCATATCCGACTTCATCGCCTATTAGCTTCATCTTGTGTCGTTGTTGCCCTCCTCCTCCATACCTCCGCTTGTCTTCTCCTCGGGGGTCCCCTGACTACTCTGTTTGGCCTCCGCCTCCTGCTGGGGAGCGCTAGTTTCATCACGCTCTTGCTCCCAGAAGACCGTGGAGGTGTTCTGACCAGAGAGAAGGCGGTGGAGAGGCGGGGTCTTTTGGTCGCCCGGACTGAAGGATTGAGAAGCTCCGGCGCCAACTCGGGTCAAACCCCAACCGTGACGGGATCCCAGTTTACGACGACCCCTAGAGCCGCTGCGTGGGACCAGATTAGTGGGAGAAGAAATCTCCGGCTCTGTGTGGAGTGGAGCTTTTCTCAAGGGACATGGGGAACCTGGAGCACTGCAAGGATCTGCAAAATGAGAGGAATACAAAAATCCTTATTACAAATATAATCTTTATTTATAATGCAGAAAACAAATTGATCTTGAATGAATTGCAGTGATTGTACGTTATTGAGGTCTTTATAAACGTATAATCCAATGACAAAATGTAGCCTGAGGCACTGGTGTCAAACTCAAGGCGGGGGAGTCAGCTCTGACCCACCACATTAATTTGTGTGGCCCACTACAGCGACCCTCCTCTCCAGCTCCCCTGAATAGACCTTACCAGGGAGACAGAGGAGTGTGATCCCCCTGTAGTTGGAACACACCCTCCGGTCCCCCTTCTTAAAAAGGGGGACCACCACCCCAGTCTGCCAATCCAGAGGCACTGTTCCAAATTCTTTCTACAAGGCTGCAGTCAGACGTCCTCACCATTGTGTAAATCATGCCTTAGTTATGCTACTGTATGCTGAGACCCATGGGTGATTTCCCATGATGCACCCAGCTGCTGTCGCCTCTTTCCCCTCTGCATATTTACGCAAACACACCTCAATATTATAGATTAGTAACTCGGGTGCTACTGTCACCATTATTCTTAGTATTACTATCATAATTATATACAGGGTGTCCTGTAAGTTTCACATAGGAAAAATATATATATTTTTTTATTTACAGTATATAATATGCTCTACAGGTATATGACTACCATTGTTTTGAAATCACAGTTAAATGCGTGTCCTCCATTGAAATCTTAATGTTAACATAAGAGATTTTTCCTTCCCAGTTTACTTTCAGCAACATGGTGCGCCATGTCTTTATGATGTTCACTTGCATCAGTGACAGGTTCCAAATGCTTAGAAGAGTTGGCTTAGTCATGTGTAGTGGCCTCCCAGATCCCCAGAGCTCACTCCGCTTGATTTTTATCTTTGGGGCCACGTAAAGACAAAACATAAATCATCTCAAGGAACTTATCACCAACACCACTACATACATAAGTCAGTGTGCTAATACGTGTTCCTCAGTAATGGCCATGCAACGAAATGTGTTTTCAAAATAATGGTAGTCATGTTGCGCATATTATATGAACTAAATGATTTTCATAAAAAGTACATTTTTCCTTCTTACAGTCTGTCTGAAAATTTCACTTTTCAAAGATAATAATGCTCAGTTTTGATTTCCGCTGTCAGAGAGGTTGCTCTTTATTATTGGTGTTTATAACGCACTGTAACATTTGAATAAATAGCAATGCATCAGAATTAACTGGTAAGTTGTCACAATATCTATAAACACATTTTTGCAGTGATGGTCACTATACTGGTAGTACAGTACTTTCATTCATTCATCTTCCGTTCCGTTTATCCTCACGAGGGTCGCGGGCTGCTGGAGCCTATCCCAGCTACCTTCGAACTGGTCGCCATCCAATCGCAGGGCACATAGAAACAAACAACCATTCACACTCACATTTAACTCTTTGCTCTTGTTTTTTTCTCTCGTTTGTTTTCCATCTCTTTGTGTTCTGGCTGGCACCTAGCCAGCCACGGGCTGGCCTCGGCCACCGCTCCCCCCTTACTTCTCTTTATCATTATTAGTGTTATTTTCGCTCTTTAGTTAGACCCTTTTGTGTGTTTCCCTCTAGATCCCTTGTAGATGTCATTAAATATTCTATAAAATTCCACTCATGGTTGTATTTTGTGTGTGTTCTGAGTGTTTTAAGTAAGCCTCTGTCATCTAGAACTCAAAATTTCATAAAGTGTAGCAACCTTCAGACTACGAGACTGATAAAGTTTCTCGTCACTTTCCCTAATTTTATACACATGAAAAGTGACATGGGTCCCCTTTACGAGACAGATTAGTTTGATTTTATCGATTAAGCTTAAAATTACACTAAACCGGAAGTAATGCAGGCGTTAACCTTCCTTTGTATCTTTTCCAAAATGGATTACTTTTTTATTTAACCCTTTATTTACAATAGGTTTCTCTCTTGATCTATTAGTCATGTTAGACATTTTGATATTTTTTATGCATCAAAACCACCCTGTGTCATTCAACTTTTACTCCTCTCAGACAATCCAATGAGTAATCAGTGTAATTCAATGAAGAATATGATTGCCTTTTGATAGCGCTGCATTAATTCATATAAGAAGTCAATTGTACACACGGTTGAGGAGGTAAAGATTAAAGCAGAAGCTAATAATAAATTGACGACTGATCTCAGCGGAGGTTTATTTATACAAAGACTCCTTTTCAGCTTATCAAAGACAGACTTAACCACTGCCATTAGCGCCTTAAGGGACCCTCTTTGCTCACTGCGTTAATTGCAAGTTTCCAACTGGGGCCATTTTGGATAAAGTTGATCATGCTATTATTCTTACAGGCAGGAGAGCGCTCACTGTGACTATAAACAAGTGGCATTCTTTTGATGCAGAAATTTAAAAAAATAAACCGGATCGGTGTCATTGGCGTCCCGGGGAAATGTACCTGTATAGTTGTACAATAAAAACCATCAAATTAACTGTAAAGTATTTTTTTTTATTAATCAAAGTGTCCTGCACATTCATCTGATTAAATATTTTAAAAATACAATCTATTTTAAAAATACAATCTAAACTAACTTGAACACAGGAAAAAAAATTTGTATTTGTTGCCTGTCCCCGATTAAATCAATTAGACTTTACCATGAAATATAATAATTTCATTCCTTAAGAAATGTTTTTTTATGTATATTTGTGTTGCTCCTCTTCCCAACTACATACATTCATCCATTTTCCATACCGCATATCCTCACTAGGGTCGCGGACGTGCTAGTCCCTATCCCAGCTGACTCTGGGCGAGAGGCGGGGGGCACCCTGAACTGGTCGCCATACGATCGTAGGAAGAAGTGTTTGGATATGAAGTACCGGTAATCTTTCAATGTTGCACACAAAACGAGTGAGAACTGATGAGCAGGCAAGTGTTTGCAGAGCAGAGGAAATGACGTGTGTAGTAGTCCTTTCCATCGGAACAGTGACAATAATAGACTTAAATGCTGCCTGCAGATTTTCATTTAAAATCTCTGCAAGTAGATTACAATGTCAGAATGCATAAAGGAAAAATTAAGTCCTGCAAATCCTTGCAACCACACGAGGGAAGATTTAAGAAGAAAGGAGTGCAATGGGTGTCAAGCTCACTTGCTAGTCATGAGGTGATGTCTATGCATGCCTGTGGCCGCACTTGATGGGGGCAAGCGTGTTAGAATATCCTTACGAAAGGCAGACAGAGCATTGGGGTGTGCGGCCCTCACCGCGCCGAGGTGTGTCTGATGTAAATTGGGCTCCGTCGGCTAGGTTGTCCACGCTGCCGGCGGCCGTGACGAGGCCGCGTCCCTCTCGCGCTCCTCCCCGGGGTTTGATGAGCTTTTTCATCTGGTCTGCAATCCAGTTAGATTTCCTTCGAGGGCAGAGAGTGCACAGTGAAAAGCTAATATGATGGTTCACACAATGCAGTGGGCAGCATGAAAATGTGTTCAGGATGGGAGTAAAATGCTCCTTACATACTACATAGTAAGATATGGTTTGGCATGGGATATTATTACAGTATACAGGCAAGTCCCAACTTTAGAATCACGCGCCCACAGTGCAGTACCACGTTGAGCTACAAGGTCTACACCACTGATGTCTACTGAAAAAGATGTAGTGTAATTAAGAGCAATAAGGAGAGGCAGAAAAGGTCCTCAACTGCTCTCCAGTAATAGTTCCCACAGAACTGTTCGTTGTTTTAAGTAAAGAGACGCTACAATTCAATAAATAACAAATAGTGTAAATAGCATTTTTTGGACGAAAATCAAATGTTTTCCGGACTTTTTTTTAACCACGTCAATCACAAACACTATTATATTTGTGATTGGATGATTGAGGAGGTGGAGGCGGCATTTCCTCCTAGAACAGATTTCCGCCTTACGCTGTGGAGTAAACTAGTCTTCAGCTTGTAGCCAAGCGTTATATAGTCAAAGATCTTCATGCAGCACAACATAGATCATTCCGTTTGTCCATACAGACCGTTTGCAAACCAAAAATAATACGCAACTAGAGGTGAGTTTTACACAAATTTTATACGTGTGTGTTTAAGTAGCAGGTATTAAAAGCTTTATAATTCCCGTAACATATATTTTAATATACTTTAGCCTGACGATGGTGTTGGCATGTTAGCATCTTAGCGTTAAGCTAGCGAACTTCTATTATTATAAGGTTTGATTCTACATGTTTGTGTAAATATATGTTTAATTCTCTTTTGTTTTATGTATCACTTTTAAAGTAGACTTCAACTGGGAGTGACAAATTAACAGCTTGAAGCAAGCATGCATTGCCTCTATATTTGGAGAACTGTGTGAGCAAGAGGGTGAGAACAGGTGCTGAGGGAGGGGTGCCAGTTTCACACAGCACAGAACACAGAGGAGCAGTGTTGCTATGAAATCTGCCGACTTTTTTTCCTCAAAAGCGACTAGCTGCACTTTCTTGTGACTTTGGATGGGTTGTTGTTGTTTTTTTTCAATCAGTGTCACAAAAGGGATTGTGTTCGACTGTGTTATTGAACAGTACTTGGCCTTCCAAGGCGAAGGTGGCACGTAGGGCTCCAGAACTCTGTATTGGTCCATAATCTTTTCCACCAGCTTCTGCTTCTCCCGACGAAGCTCGCTCAGCTTCTCCCTGAAGGAGAACACAAAGTATCAGCACCAACATTTTGTGCATTTATTGTCATTGTGTGTGTCCGTGGAAATATCCTATCAATAACATCGATCAAATGACTTTTGCTGTGCTGTTTTTAAGGCTGGAGTACACAATAAAAGTTGTCTTAGTGCTGCTGATCAAGGTTTCAGGCACGCACAAAGTAGAACAGAGCTGAAAAATAGCCTGCAACTGCAGACCTGTCTTGGATGAAAAACGGCCCGGGATAAAATAACAGTGAAGCAAAAAGTCGCTGACTCTATGAGCTGTCTGTTAGTTGCCGCGATTCGACTGTGGGCGGAGAAGCTCAGCCATGTTAAGAGAGGTCAGCGGGGTTCAGCGCTGGAAAGTGGAACGTAAACTTTAGTATTGAGGCCCCTGTTTATTCTTGTGCTAGCAGTGAGGCTCTATTGTGAAGAATGTCAGGCACTTGAAACTTATGTGGGAGTTCATATTTATAGACTCTTATTTTTCCCAGAGGATGCAGCACACTTTACTGGTCTTTATCGTAAAAAATAACTTTCAAACATCTTCTCCAGAGCGGTGCAATTTTGTCCCCAAAACACTCAATAGACTGAAAATTTGGTGTTCGGGCTCCTGTTCATTCCTGAATTATACAGATAAACTCCCACAAAAGTATTTCAATGGTGAAGTCAGTGCCTTTGTTTTTGCGATAGACTGAAAACATCCATCCATCCATTTTCTGAGCCGCTTCTCCTCACTAGTGTCGCAGGCGTGCTGCAGCCTATCCCAGCTATCATCGGGCAGGAGGTGGGGTACACCGTGAACTGGTTGCCAGCCAATCGCAGGGCACATACAACCAAATTTGCACTCACATTCACACCTACGGGCAATTTAGAGTTGTCAATTAACCTACCATGCATGTTTTTGGGATGTGGGAGGAAACCGGAGTGCCCGGAGAAACTCCACACAGGCGGGGCTGGGGATTGAACCCGTGTCCTCAGAACTGTGAGGCAGATGTGCTAACCAGTCGGCTATTATTATTTAAATCTGGATCACATATATAAAAAAACTAATGTTTCGGTGAGCAAGTGCCTTTTGTTAGAATAATACAATTTGTCATGTGAGCAAAAGTATTGCCATACATGACTGACAGGTGTGTTTTGTTGCAATTGTGTCCTAATATAATGATTATTCAAACAAAAAAAATGGCACTGAATTTCTACACCGTGTGAGATTTGGGTTTTGCCTGTGAATACTTTACTAGCTTGAGGCGTTTCCGGCATTAAAACCAGAGACCTGTCTATGGGTGGAAAAACAAGCAATTGTGAAGCTGAGAAAAAAATGGAAAAGCAATCAGATTGCACAACCATTTGGAATGTCCCAAAGGTGTTACTAAGTAACATACGGTGAATGGGTAACTAAAGGAAAACAGTAGCAGTTGAATGAAACTTATGTAGAACTATGAAGACCCTAAAAAAAAAAACATCTCGCTGCAGCACCATTCAGAGGGCAGGAGTGAAGGTCATAAACATGAACTAAAGTACAGATGCTTCAGGATAAGATGCTAATCATTCATGAATAATTGGAAGATGAGGCTGGAATTTGCAAAACAAATACAGAAATGAGCCTCAAATATTATGGGAGAAAGCATTATGAACTGATGAACCACAAATCAACTTTTACTAAAGTGAGGGCAGCAAACATAACATTTTGTCTGCCAAGTTAAAGAAAGATGTAACTAAACTGATTGGGAGAACCCTTCATCATGCAGTAAGAAATATGCAGACTTAAACCCTATGAAGCATGCATTTTAGTTGCTCAAGGAGACTTCAAGGGAGTCACTCCCCGAAACAAACATTTGAAAGTGGCTGTGGTGAAAGCTTAGAAATGTTTTGTTGTGTCAGTTGCTTACAGGCTTGATGCAAGTCTTATTCACTTCTGTCTATTTTAATTGTTCCAATACATTTGCTCACCTAATGTTATAAATAATGCTCTATATCTATCTCTCTCTACAAATATATCCCTTTAAATAATCTGGTAAATTGCGTATCAGCTCTAGATCTCTAGCTACAGTACTTGATCTGTTGTCTCATAGTCCTCTTTTAATGTTAAACCCAAATGTTTTGAATGTGCAGAACAAAAAGGAATTGGCCTCAGTGTTCCAATACTTTCTGAGGAAAGTGTGATTTCAGAAGAAAACAAATCATCATGCAATTTAGTTTTTATAATGGAACTGTCTTTGTCCCTTTTTGTTATTTTTGAGAGATTAATTTGTCATCTGTGACATTGAATATATTTCTGTCGATGATTGCTATTAAATGGCTTTTCTAACAACAGATATGAAGATTGCACGAGGTTTAAAATAAACACAACCACTGGCCACTTCATTCATCTATGTCCAAAACAAATGCTGCATCAAAACGATTTTCTTGATACAAAAAACAAATATGTTTTATTGAGACTCTTGGAAACATTAACAATATGTTTATTATTGTAGTTTGTACTGGTTTGCTGTAGCTATTTATTTGCAGGACCTTTTCTTTTCAAGGAGCAAAATTAAAGCACAATCAGAATTAAAAAAAATAACAGCTGTAAAAAATTGGGAGGGCAATAATGTAATTTGGGAGCAATGTGACTCATTAGTTTTACAGGGTGAAGCAGCTCTGCATGATCGCTATTAGTTCTGGATAATCTGGAACAAGCCTATTTAACATTTAAAAGCACCACTGCTGAGGGCTGTGGAACTGTGAAACTGTTTCCTCACACACTCAGACCTCCACACGTGTATGTAGGCTGTGCCGCATATGAAAACACACACTCGCACACAACCACCGAAAGTCACACGTCCATTCACATACATTATGTACTATTTGCTGCTTGTAGCTTTAATTCTGTCAATCCTGTTAAGAAGCCCTGCAGCCCAAGTGACAAGACCTGATTTACTTTTCAATCCACTCGATCCTCTCTTGTCAGCTCCGTGTACGTGTGTGTATGTGCACTAACTGATATTCTTTCTGCTGCGTATAGTGCTGGTCACGGCGCTCCACGCTCTGCTCCAGTAAGGCCCGGTTCTCCTTCAGCAGACTGCGGTTCTGTTCGGCTAAATGTCGGTTCTCCTCCTCCATGTTCCCCTTAAGCTGGGTCAATAGCTGTGCGCACACACACACGAACAAGACCACAACACACTGAGTCTTCACAAAATATACAGTGGTCCGTTATGAGTTTAATTCGTTCCATGACCATGCTCGTAACTCAAAACACCCATATCTCAAATCATCTTTTCCCATTGAAATGAATGGAAAGGCAATTAATCAGTTCCAGCCTTCCCCATAAAAAAGAACAAAAAAATGATTGGAACGTGTATTTTAAGGAGGAAAGATAGCACTCCATAATATTGTACTTTATAAAGCCAGACAGTAATGACAATTAAATAGAATTAGAAAATAATGAAAAAATTTTTTATCACACACACCACACTGTTTTGGCCACTCTTTGGCGGTGAGCGCTCAAATGCAGAAAACGTTGTACGCACAAAAATATCCAGATGTATGAATCTGTGCGGCGGCACGGTGGTCGACTGGTTAGAATCTTGGATGGCAGTTTGTCAGATAAAGGTGTTTTGCTGAGCCTGCAAGCTTGATCTTAACCGCTGAGCCGTAGTCATCAGTTCCTGCGTTGATTGGCTGTTTGCATAATCAGCATGCTTGGTAAAAAAGTGACAGCTGATGTTGTAGTCCTCTAAAACCACAATGGTTTCTTAAGAAATTAGACATACAGCCTTTGACCGGACTTCAGAGAAAAGGTATTTTGTAGTCCATTCCATATGCAACACTCGGCACTGACTGTCGACTTTTCTTTTTTCTTTGGCCCACTCATGGTTGAAGAAGGGTTCAGAGCAGGAGCAGAGTAAACCAGAACAGCCAAAGTCAAGTCAATGTATCACTGTACCTACTGTGCTACCTGGTGGAACAACTCGGCTTTACAGGACAAGGTTAAATGAATTTAGTCATGATTTTGATATGATTTGGGCGATTCTGTACCAAACTTTGGCATGCCGGATTGAAATGAACAATGGGCCGGATTTGGCCCGCTGGCCGTAGTTTCCCCCCGAGATAGACACCTTGATATACTGCTGAGGCGTAATTATGATGGGCAGACATTGCCTCTTTGCAGCAGCCAATCATATTGCAGTTGGGCATTTCCTGCCTTGAGCTCAAGTAGAATCTCAACTCCTCTTTGAGGTGCTCACTGTGGCACTAATATTAGTCATTCTATACAGAGGATACAGAGTAATGACTGTGAGTACTGTAATACTGTCTGTCTACATTTGTTGCTGAACCATGTGTTCAATCTGTTGCTTAAAGGGTTAAAGCACCGCAAAATAGGTGCTAGTTATCATTAGCATTGAGCTAGGAAAAGCGTTTCATTAGGCAGTTTTTTGCCTGTTTTAAATAAGCTATAATTGTCTTTGTTTTATGTTTAGTTTGACAGTAAACTTTAACTAGGCGTGGCAATAGCTTAAAGCCTCTTTTTTGATGACTATTTGCTAAACCTCTGCTTTTTGTGAAGTGAGTTGAATTGAGGTCACTGCCACCATACAGCGCTTGTACTGGATCTCAAGTTTGCGGTCGCAAGTCAAAATGAAAAAAATCGGTCGGACGATGGCTCGTGTCTAAAAAAAAAAAAAATAAAAAAAAAGTCACTCGTATATCTCAAGGCACAACTCCAAAATTCCCCCCAAAAAGGGCCCTCTGCTCTAATAGACGTGACATCGTTTTTTCCTCCCCCTCAAGTGGCTTTCTTTTCCATTACTTTTCCACAACACACACTGACTGCAGAGGAGACGTGGCATCTGTAAAGCTGAGTTTGGGAGTTTAAAAGGAAAGTGCTCCTTTATGCATTCAGTCCATCAGTCACGCTAACTGGAAGAGCGCGTGCCACGTTGTGGGGGGAGAGGAATTGAACAGAAAGCTTTTAAAGTGTATTTATTTGATGAAACAACAGAGTAGTGTCCAGAAAAGTAATAAAGAAAAATACAGCAACCTCGAGCTACCCTTTAGTGATTGACAGATGCTGTAATACATTGGAGAAATAAAATAAAAGTTTGTCTGTGTGTGCCCTGCGATTGGCTGGCGACCAGTTCAAGGTGTAGCCCGCCTCTCGCCCAGAGTCAGCGGAGATAGGCGCCAGCACACCCGCGACCCTAGTGAGGATAAGCGGTACGGAAAATGGATGGATGTATGGTTTGTATATATCAGGGATGTCCAAGCGTTTTTTTCACCAAGGGCTACATACAGGAAAGTGGAAGGAAGAAAAAGGCCACTTTGTTGCATTTTTCTCACACATTCTAAAACCAACATATACGAAGCAGTTAAATGGATGGAGAGTAAGGACGATGTATGGAGGAGTAATGGAGCGGGACGAGAGCCGGTGCTGAACTAAAGTCAAGGGCAGCAAGAGAGAGGACTAAATGGGAGGGAAATGAACTGTTCCTTCTGCATGCAGGTTACTCGCCAATGGATGAGCTAACAGCTGTCTGAAAATTGCCATTGTCTGTTTACATTTAAACTTCTATTGCTGCAAAGTGATGCACGATGTAATTGCGAGATTATAAATTCACCATCCCGGCGCCTTCATACTGGTCACCGGAGACATTTTCCTCCCTCTCACTGACGAACAAATTCACACAACATGGCGATTGGCACAGGGGAAGTCCAGAATTTTGTTCCCTCTTGTTGCACAAATTCTAAACTGAAGGGAGCTTTTCTTATATACTTCAAAGACAAAACATTTGTTTGTTTTAAAATGTTTTTGTTATTTATTTATGTATATGCTTATTGTTGTTCTTGGGTTTTATTAAGACTTGTATTATTATTACTATTATTAATAATAATATCATTATCATCATTGTGTTTTATGTTCGATCTTATGGACAACATTTTTTTTATAGAAGGGGCCTATTAAAACGTGTGATAACTTGTGAGATTCCAAATGTATTTTAATTGAATTTAAATTTCTTGTATTTACAGTATGTGTGAGCTCTTCTAACATTTAACTTTATTTTTTAATGAAAGTATCATGACATCTTGTAGTTTAAGATTAATTTCATTTTTAAAATAATTTCAAATAAAAAGTGAGCTATTGTAAAAAAAAATTTTTTACATTTTTATTTTTTATTTAAAATAAATGTCAACATTTTAACTTAAATTAAAAAAAAAAAAACATGGCTCCCATCAGTAGGTTTTGAGTTATTATACATGGCAGGCCAATATAAAACATGCAGCAGGCCGGACGGACACCCCTGTTGTGTATTAAAGTGAAAAGATGATACATAAATTACAGTAAATGTTTTTTTAAGTATTATTTATTTGTGTGGAAAAATGTTATGGTTTCATTCATTATAAAAATGGATTTGTATAAGGCATCCCCCTCATAAAGCCTTTATCCATCATAGAAGCCTGGTGTTCTCTATGAATAAACATTCCCAGCCACTATATAAAGAACTATATTATGTCAGTTCATTCGGTAGCTAGCGTTTACACAACAATGACCTAGAAATGGAACATGCCAGGTCAGTCGTTTTCTGCATCTGTGCTTTCACCACTTTGGAATACACAATACAAGCACAAGACCCCCTTTTTTAATCAATCATTCTATTAATTACAGCTCAAAGTGTCAAACAACCTCCCCCATCTTTGGGAGGAATCTACAATATTGTCTTATGGCACTGATGATTTTCTCATTCACATTTCTCTCCCCGACCGTTAGCAGCACCGCAGCAGGTTTGTTGTGAGTCTGAACACACTCCAAACATTGCATTAAAAGCACCGCGCCATGGCATTCTGCCACTATTTATTGGCTTTCCGTCATGCATTATGGAAACGTAGAAAAGAAGGGAAATAAGAGCTGAAAGGAATAATTCAATGGCTATAGAGAATGAAAAGCTGCTTGCTGCCTGGCACCGGGAGAAAACTTGAATTGATTAATACCGAAGCTAATTTGTCGAGTTTGACAAGCCAAGTGTGCGTTATTGGTCAGTTTGAATAATTCAGAAAAACATGCCCAACCCTGGCATAGTTTTTGGTGTTTCTCGTCTATTAGCACACCAAATGTTTTTCATTAGAGGAGCAGGTTGAGGCAGCCTATCAAAACATCTCCCGCTTGGCTCCTTTATGGAAAGTCAATTTGCACATCTGTAATCCCTCAGGCGACTTCAGACTTCAGTGTGCCGGGAGCATTTTCAATACTTAGCCATAGTTTGACAGCCTTACGCAGAAGATTAAGGCTGATTTGAAGTTAGTTCTACAAATCACTTTTCTTCATGTGTCAAAGCTGACGTCAGCTTTTATCAGGTGTGAGGGAAGTCTGCTCTGATGAGATGCTAATGATTCCGCCCTGACCACGGCTATGTAAAACAGCCTCTAAAACCTGCCATAAATTTCTAATATGTTTGGTTTAATTGCCCAATAATGCTTCAAATAAATTACTTTTATTATTCCGAGAGTGTAATGTTTCTAAGTGTCTCCACCGTGAAGCATTAAATCCTTCTTTGCATGCAAATGTTCAATTGGCAACTGCAATATTAAACACCCGAGTGCAACTGCGGTCTGAAGGTGTGTGTGTGTGTGTGTGTGTGTGTGTGTGTGTGTACGTACGTACGTGCTTCCCAGCTTGCTTTACTACACTTGTGGGTTCTGTGAGATTTATGGGTAGCAAATACTAGAGCCCACACATTAAATGGTTGTTGTAGTTAAGACTGGAATTGTGGAATTGCGCAGTGAAGTAGCCGTAAGGGATAAGTGGGCGTATTGCTCCAGGGCTCCCCCTACAGTTGTGAAGGTTAATTTACCTTTGAGGTCAATACAATTCGACAGTGGTCTCGCAACATCATTCTTGTTTACAAGCGGGCAAGTTATGTATTGTCGAGACGTTTGTTGCTGAACGGCTCAAGAAAAAGATGCCTTTTAATTTTCTAGCTTGTGTAGTGGCACTCCCCACAGAGGGTACAAGTCATGTTTTGTGCATGAATAATTCACTCGATATTAAAGTTAAGTCATTTGGATATCTAATATGTTTATTATGGCGGCTGTATTTTGCAACAAAACTGAGCATAATTATTCGGTTTGTTCGTGAGGATTATGTAAAAACTGGACAACCTATTTTCACAAAACGTTTTAGAGCACTGGTCACATTTGGTCTTTTTGGTTATTAGCTGTAGCAGCATGGTGGGCGACTGGTTAGAGCATCTGCCTCACAGTTCTGAGGACCGGGGTTCAATCCCCCCCCCGTGGAGTTTGTATGTTCTCCCCGTCCCTGCGTGGGTTTTCTCTGGGCACTCCGGTTTCCCCCTAATTCCCAAAAACATGCATGGTAGGTTAATTGAAGACTCTAAATTGCCCTTAGGTGTGAATGTGAGTGCGAATGGTTGGTCGTTTCTATGTGCCCTGCGATTGGCTGGCAACCAGTTCAGGGTGTACCCCGCCTCCTGCCCGATGATAGCTGGGATAGGCTCCAGCACTCCCGCGACCTGTGTGAGGATAAGCAGCTCAGAAAATGGATGGATGGTTATTAGCTGTGTCATGGTTAAAAAAAAACACTTTTTCCCTCATCCCACAAATGTGCCCCTGAACAGCAGGCTCATGTGGTATAGAACAGTGTTTCCCAACTTTTATTACATCAAGGCATACCTCCAAACAAAAATATCGGAAAAAGTCGATACATTTAATTGTTCTGCTTGTCACGATACGCCGCTGACATTTGATCACAAGTGTCAAAGTCAAGGCCCAGAAGTCAGGTCCGGCCCACTGCAACCTTACAGTGTGTCTACTTCATGTTTCTTGCTAAATAGATTTCAATAGACAATAGTTGTATTCAAGTGACTCAACTTACAAGTTTTATGAGACACCCACCATTGTTAGGTCAATTTTTTTGCTTTGACTTGAGAGGAAATATTTGAGATACGAGCACTTTATGGTGGTAATGAACACAACTCACTCCACAAGAAGCAGCGGATAGGGAGATAGTGAACAATTCTTCCAAAGCGAGGCTTCAAGCAGTTTAATGCCACTTCCACTTGATGTTTACTGTCAAACTAAATATAAAAAAAGAGAATTACACATTGTGTATTAAAAACAACCACAAGCTTTGCTTTAGATAAGTCTGTTTAGCATAATACTCACAAACAATGCAAAATGCCATAGACGGGCTATCGAATACCATCAGTGTTGCGGTGTTAAAACAACTTAAGCAACGGATATTTGATCCCAAATAGTGCTGCAACACCTAATGGAACAATACTCACAGGCATATATTCTTTATCCTCTGCGAAGAACAACTAATATTACTGTGGCATGCTGAGGAGCTTTGACTGGCTCCTTGTACAGGTATATCTGTATGTCTGTATAATACTGCCCCCTTGTGGCTAAGACACACACACCAGAAGAAGCAGTACAATGTCCATTGATTTGAAGCAACAAAAATGTTGCTAAACCTTGTTGCTTTACATTCTATTTAATTATGACATTAGTGTATGTTTTGATAAAGTACAATATTATAGAGTGCCTGTTTTTCTTTTTACAGAACATAATATAAACACGTTTTTGGCGGGGAAGCCGGACGGATTAATGGCATTGCCATTCATTTCAATGAGGAAAGATGATATAAAATAGGAGTGTTTTGAGTTAGGACTGTCGTCACAGAATGAATTAATCTCAAGGCACCGCTGTACTGTACAGTAAAAACAATCAAATGCAGGGGCAATGGCGTAAATGTAAAACTGAGATAATACATTCATATGGTTTTCATAGTCATAACAGCCCTCTGAGGGAGCAACGATGATGCAGCCTGAGACGAAAATGTGTTTGACAACCCTGGCATAGATAGGGTAGATGACCAAAGATATATTATTTGTACCAAGTGAATTGTTTTCGCACCAATCAAATAAAATTGGATAATTTCTCTGGTTGGGAATCACTGGCGTCAAAATTAAATGGCTTGCTGTTACAGTCCACTCGCATTGGGGCCTAGTGGGACAGTGACTGACCAGATCCAGCGGATGAAGCTGCTGTCTAAAAATCCTGCTGCGTGTTTCAAAAAGCATTGATTTTTTTTACTGGAGTGGAACATCATCAATCAAATGTTTTGAATTAATTGGCTTTGTTGGAGGTCTTTGAGTTCAATTATCACAGTAACACTATTGTAGTGGTCTGCGAGAGGATGCACACGTGTGTTGGGTTGATACCTGATATTGGCTGGTGAGGCGGGCGTTGCTGAGGTCCAGACTCTGGTTGGCTTCCCTCAGGGTGCTGAGCTCCCCCTCCAGACGAGTCCTCTCCAGCAGTGAGGTGCTCAGCTCCCCCCTCAGCAAGGAGCCCTGAGCCAGCAGCTCTGCCTGTGATGCTACCATCTCCTTATGCTGGGCCTGGAGCCTGAACACACACAGGGGCTTTAATCAATGCTCATGTCCTGCAGTGTGTGTTGGATCATGTGCTATTTACATTTAACTAATTAGTATATTATTACAAGACACAATGAGTCATACACAAAGTTATATTTGATATCTTATATCAGTTTTTAAATGATTTAAGATCACACTCTGGTTTTAATCTATTGTCTGCAAAGCAGTATGTTTATTTAGGTAAGCTACCATCTTTTGTTTGTTTTTTTTTGCTGATGTTCATTCACATCAATCTTATTTTTCTGCACACTCAGCCCAACTCCCACGCCTCTAAAAAAAAAAAAAAAAAAAGTAATGAAAAATAAATTCTATGCGGCCCGGTACTAAATGGCCTGACCAGCCTGGTGGTTGAAGACCTCTGCTCTACAGTATTGTACTTTATAAAATCATATCGTAATAGCATCATGAAATACAATGTAAAGAGTTCAAAAGGTTTGTCAATATCAGTCCGTTGCAGCTCCTTCTGGTGTGAAAAACCTGACCATAGGGTGGCAGTATATCACAGAATAATAATAATTCCAGAATAATAATACCAAAGAATAAGACTTTCCCAACTACTTTAAATGACTCAGTAACTACAATAATTTAAGTAATTTCATCATTATCATAATTTCTTAGAGGATAAAAAAAATATGCCTCTGAGTATTATATTGTCTGTCAACATGTGTTGCTGCACTTTTTGGGTTACGATATCCATTGCTTATTATGACAGCGCCAAATAGATGCTATTCGTTAGTCCGTCAATGGGGTTTCCCATAACGTGTTAGCATTAGGTTAGCAGAAAGGCAAAGTTATGTGGTTGTTTGAAATCCAAAGTGTGCGTTTTTTTCTTTATCTATGTTTTGTTTGACAGTAAACTTGAACTGGGAGTAGGATTAAACAGTTTGAAGAATGCTTCACTATCTGCCAAAATGCTGCTTGTTGTGAAGTGAGTTGAGCTGAGTTCATACAGTGTTCTCAAATATTTGCTTGCAAGTCAAAGCTAGAAATCGTCCAAACGACAGCTACTATTTTGAAAAACACATGGCGGGTGACTTGTAACTCAAAGCACTACGTTATACTGAAATAAGGATATTGTCCCAATGTACTCACCAATGTGAATGTGATGACTTTCTCTTGTATGAATGGCAACAGATGGCTGCACAAGTTAACAATAATGATGTACCTTCTGCCATCCAGTGGAAAAGGTAATTGTTCTGCATGACACTATACGTCACTGGCATAGATATAGTCGATGAACAAAGACAGATTATTTGTATTAACTCAATAATAATTTGACTTAAGTGAAATCGGATCATTTCCCGCAGTACACCTGATGATCTGGGACAGTGTTGTAAATCATTGCTTTTGAAAATAGATGCTAATTAACTAGTCTAAGGGGCACATTTGAAACTGCAGACCTGCTATTAGTTAAATAGCACTCCCAACCAGAACATGAGGACATTGTTCTCCAGTTGGGCACATGATCATTAGTAAGGTGTCATTTATCAGTTCTATCATTGTGATGGTGACAACCAACAATGTATTGTCATAAAAGAATTGCCCTCCAGCTTGTACTGAAAGATATGTATACAGTACAAATCATTTCTAATTGTATTGAAAATGGGTGTATGGATGCTGTCCGTTCCTGTTCCTGCATCTTGATTTGTTTTTCCTTGCTGCTACTGTTTAGCGCCCACGTCAATGAGCAATGCACACTGCATTTGCATTGAACTCACTTCCTCTTTTTTGTCCTTTGATCCATTGCAAAGCAATAATGTCAAGAGTTTAAAAGTGAGAGCGCACATATAAGTATTTGTCACCTCTCACTGTCTTCTTTCAGCCTCTCCAGCTCTCGTTCACGCTCCAATCTCCTCTGGGCTTCTGCTTCCATCTCCGCTCTCTCCATTTTCATCTCTCGCTCTCTCTCCTCCAGCTGGCTTTTAGCATCCAGCAGCTCTTTGTAGCTATGCAATGTAACACACACACACACACACACACACACACACACCGCATTAGCACAGCTTGGCAGACAAACCAATTGTGTGTGAACGCTGAGAAATTCTGTTCCAGAGCAAAAATGCTAAAGAAAATGAACTGTACACTGGTTAATGCATCATAGCATATCATACCAATGGCAATAGCAAAAGGGATGACATGAACCTGATTGGATGCTGGATGTAGGTGATTTGAGTTGATGGCGTGACATTACTGCGTCATTGTTTTCCCATAGTGGATAAGTGTGAGAAAAGTCATAACTCAGTTCTATTAAGCAAGAACACGGTTAGAAAGCACAGTAAAACTAACCGAGAACCATTTTTTGACACACAATACCACTAGTGTAAAATGCTTGTCTCTCAGCATTTAGATTTAGCAATTCGGTAGACTGAGTGCTTATATTTTAGAATAGACAAAAGTTTTTCTCAGCATTCATGAAATACATTTTGATGCACAATAGCAGCATGGTGAATGATTGTCTCTCAGCATTCACACGCACAATAAAGTCTTTATTTTGAGCGCTTATCTTTCAGCATTCACAAAATGAATGAAAACTGTAGGATTCCAATTTTTCCTAATCTTTGTCTGTTGGGTGATTTAAAAGGTATAGATCTTCCAAATAAACATGCTCAACCAATAGCATAAGAGTTTTGTCTTTCCGACACATACAGCATCCCGTGACCCTGTGGTGTGAATGATTGCTTCTCAGCATTTACATTAAGTTATTGATGCATAATTGCAGTTGTGTGAATGTTTATCACACACAAAATAACAACATTAGTGTGCAAGCTTCTGTCTCACATTCACATCATGCATTACAACAATACAGTTATTGACACAATAATGGCAGTAGTGTGAGTGCTTGTCTCTCAGCATTCACAAAATAAATAATGTGACATATGATGGCATATGTGAAAGCTCGTCTCTCAGCACATTTTTGACGCATAATAGTAGTGCGAGCGCTTGTCTTTCAGCATTCATATAGTAATTTTTTGACACAAAATGGCATGTGTGTGCTTTTCTTTCAGCATTCTCAATAGGCAGTGGTTTGATGCACACAAGCATTAGTATGAGTGTTTATTTTTCAGCATCATCATTAAGGCAAATGCATGACTCTCACCAATCACACAATAAATAATTTGACATATGATGGCATATGTGTGAATGTTTTTCTCTCTGCTCTCACACAAAAAAATTGGGATGTGCATTAGCATTATTGTGAGTCAGCACTCCGACAATTAGCAGCAGTAAGTCTGCTTGTGTGTACCTGGACTCCAGCTCCCTGTGTTGTGCTTCCAGACTGCGGCTGGTGCTTCGTAGGCGAGAGTGTTTGTCTAGAAGTTCCTCTAGCTCTGTCTCCTGACGCTGCTGCAACGCCGTCAAACGCTCATGGTCCCGCCTTAGGGTTTCCATCCTGGCCGCCGACTCCTCCCGCTCCCGTGCCCACACATTAGACTCCGCCTCCAGTGCCGCACACCGGGCTTCTCTCTCGCTGTGGCGCGCCTGCACTGCTGCATGCTGAGAGTTCACGTTTGCTTGTTCCACCTGTTTGTATGTACAGTATGTATGGGTTTGACTAGCAAAACACGACTGTTGCGATCCCCACACAATAATTATTAGATAAATATTGTTTGGTTTATGTTTGATGATTTATGTGGGACAGTTGTGCGCTGTTGTACTGCATTTTTATATAGCATTGATAGTTTCTGTAATTGCAACGTGATAGTGGGGGACATTAGACACATTCACTGCCATTGACGGCTTTAGAAGTCAAATATCCATGTTAATTGGGAAGGCTGGCAGTGAATGAGTTTAAGGGGTTGATTAAGTCAGTAAGTCCACACTGCAGGCCCACCAGTTACCAAATGCTCGGCCTGCCATTGTGTAGTACAAGTTGTAGTCGTAGAATGTCAAAGTAGAATACACCGAGAATGACAGACCCTGGATTTTGAGAGTGCTACAAAGTCAATAATAAGTGTTGTTACCATGAGAAATTTTAAATAAAACTTCATCTGACAAGCCACTAAACTGACATATTTGTGTTTGTCTGCTAAGACTGAAGTACTGCTTGCCAATTATAGAAGACAGCGTCAGTTTATGGCAGCAAGGTAGATGAGTGGTTAGCACATCTGCCAAATACAATAATTCTGAGCTTCTGGGTTTGAATCACAGCTCTAGCCTTACCATGTGGAATTTGGACGCTCTACCCATGCTTGGATAGGCTTTCTGGGGGCTTCCTCCCACATTCCAAAAACATGCGCGTCAGGTTCATTAAAGACTCTAAATTGTCCATAGGTGTGAATGTGAATTGTTTAAGTACTACTATCCAGTAAGAAAACTCATAGTGTGGATTTCAGCATATATGAGTATGGGTAGTTGCAAGAAAGTGTTTGCGCATATGTCTTCTTATAGCGTGTATGTTTGTAGCATGTTCAATCAAAGTGTCAATGTTAAAGTTCCCCTCAAGGGGACTAATAAAGGGCTCTTCTCTTTCATTAAAACACATTGTGATGGTTGGCTCAGCCGTGTCCTAAATCATGCCTTAGTTTTATGTTGCCATAGGTCCAGACTGCCTAGGGAATTTTTCCACACCATCCTCTCAATCTCTATCTGTTCACATCCATAATGCTGTTTGTGTGCGCGATTAACTTGTTTTTCCTTTCTCCCTTCTCGTAACTGCTCCTGCCCTTAAGGCTGCAATCAACAATGCTACATCCCCTATTATTGTTTTATTAATAAAAATAGTAGTAGTAGTAATATTCTCAGTTGTCCTAGTAATTTGAGGTTAGCAGGAGCCTATCCCATCGGACTTTGGGCATGAGGTAGGGTACTCCCCGCTACATAATCAAAGGGCACATATAGACAAACAACCAATCAAACTCACACCGATGAACAATTTAGGCTAGTCTTCAGCGAGCCTAACATGCACGTTTTTGAAACGTGGAAGGAAGCCAGTGTAGCTGGAGAAATTTTACACAAGCACAGGGAGAACATGTGAACTGCACACAGGAGAGGTGGAGCTGAGATTAAAACCCAGAACTTTATAACTGTGAGCCAGACGTGCTAACCACTCCCCACCCTACTGTCCCTATTGTTTGTATTGCCTGTTATAATAATAATAATTATATATATATATATATATATATATATATATATATATATAATGCCAGCTGATATAGGGCTGAAATATGATGCATCCCTTCTTCCTTGCTCATGCTCTCTCTCTCCCCCCGTGTGTTCTTTCACCTGTAGCTGAGTGTTGAGCATCTGCAGTCGAGTACACGAGTCCTGCAGGCTGAGCGAGTGTCGGCGTAGAGCTTCCTGCTGCTCCCTCAGGTGCTCACACGTCTCCTGGGACTGAGACAGACGCAACAACAAAGCCTCCTGTCCTGCAAGCGCCACGGCTCTCTGAGCGGATGTGATCAGAGTGGGGAAACAAAGAAAGCAGCAGCGGTAAATGTTTCATCCTCCTACAATTTGTAGACACTGTCTTGTCTTGATGCTGCCTTCTTGTCAGACACCTGCAGAAAACAACCTATTTTATTTGACCTTCCGCTACATGTGCAGATGACCCTTCAGACGACTTCAAAATGCTAATCAGAGTAAGTTTACAATCAGAATGTATCACATGAAATGAATGCAGTCATCTGTTTCCTTTCTATACACTTACACCAATTGGGATCTTTCCAGCTGCACAATATTTCAATTATAGTATAAGTGACATATTGGTTTGGTTAGATTTTAAATGACTAAAACCTCTGTATGCACGATTTCCAAGAGTGCAATTTGTGTTTGAATTGTTATAAAGGTTTTATTTTGGACTTTTGTTTTCATTTTAGAATATTTGCACATCCCCTGCTAGTCTTCAAGACTGATGCTGATACTTGAGAGATTACAACTTCATTCCTGTCATTCCTGCACTCGAGTATGTTTGGGACAACGGCTCCACTGCCTTCCAGTCCTGCAAATAAAATGAACAAGATTCCTGACCTTGGAGGGTGCGCGAACAATGAGAGTTATTTAGTTATTTTGTGTCGAAGCCAGGGGGGGGAGAGGGGAGTCGCTGAGATAAGGAAGATGAAGAGTCGCTGAGGTGACATTATAGAAAGTGATGAAGAGAGATAAAGTGAAGTGAAAATAAAGTGCAGCACTCGGGAAGTGGACACTATTGTGAGCGGAGAGTCGATGAGAAGCCCTCTGGCAAGATAGTTTCCACATAATATGGATCTTTAGCCATCACTTAAACAACGCAGATGTCCTGCAGATAAGATCCCAAGCCCACGCTTCCATCTCCCCAACACACACACAATGTTCAAATCCAAATACACACCTCTTTTTCCAGCTTCAACAACCTGTCAGTGAGCTGCCTCCCTGTCTCTCCTGCTGTATCATGGGAGGACACAGAAAGGTTCTGAGCTTTGTCTTGATCCAGCGTTGATGTATCCCGGTGTTCCGTCTGACAAATGTGGATTTGGCATGAGGAATGACATGCACGATCCCCGCCTGTCTTTCCTAACTGGAGATGAGCTTCGGATTCACTCATAGGGCAGGTGGGCGGCTCTGTTCTGTCCCGTGATTGGTTGAGAGTGTCTGTTGCGCCTTTTAGTTCAGTTTCAGCTTTTTGGAGCTGTTGGCTGAGGCACTGGACTTCTGAGGTCAGACTTTGAGAACGAGTCTGCTCGTTGGACAGATCCTGACAACCACAAAAAAAGAAACTGTCATCATCATAAAACATAATACTGTAAAGGTATGAGCAGTGAGTTTTATAATCAAATACCTCTCGTCTAGAAACAACACGCTACACAATTTGTCTCAACAAAAGTATAATTAATTAACCTCAGTTTTGAACTGTCTGCAGACAATCAATATTCCCCCATATTCCAGTTTTAATTTTTAACATGTACATATGGCTATCTCCTTCGCTTTAGAGTCTTCATTTTGCCACTTTCTTTACAATAGTCACAACATTAGGCAGAGCTGCTGATCCAGTACAAGAGCTGTGTGGGTAAAAAAAAAAAACAACGTTTTTTTAATTTACAATATGTTTCTAATAGTTTTTATTACCTCTATCCAGCCATTTTCTTTACTGCTTATTTTGTCCAAGGTTGCAGGTGAGCTGGAGCCTATCCCAGCTGACTTTAGGTGAGAGGCAAAGTACATCCTGGACTGGTTTCCAGCCAATCAGTGGGCACATATAAACAAGCATTCACAATCACATTTACACCTATGGTCAATTTTGCCTTCAATTAACCAAACACCCATGTTTTGTCTGATTTTGGCTAAAATTCACACCCACCGTGTTATATTTTTGTGACCTTATTGAGCAAGATATTCGAAACGACTCTCAGCTGTACGTTCAACCCAATTGCAAATTAGAACCTGTCAATATTATTCAATAAATACAACTAGAGGTACTAGTTCAATTAACTACTACTACGATAATCATCATATTGTTAAGAGAGCATAATGATCAAGCAAGCTTTTTAATCTTGTTAGTCATCTCATTGGATTAGCCTTTGTCGCTTTACACTGTAATACTGAACACGCCCTCCTCTCCCATAGCACAAACGCGCACACACACCTGCAACAATGACCGAATCTTGGCCTGTGCATCTGTGTACTTGGCTTGCAGCAGCTGTTTACTCTCCTTCAAGCTGCTTAATCGAGTGCCGCGCTCTCTCTCCAGGTCCTCGAGGCGTGCGCAGAGCTCCTTGGACTCAGACAGCTGCTGACACACGCACCTACATGCACGCATACATATAAACACACACGCAAATGCACAGGTCACACGCTGGTTGAATGCAGTCAGAGTTGACAGGAATGTCTGTTAAAGCCCACTTTACAATCCTGCTATCCTTGTAAAAGAGCAATAACCTTTTAATAAATGTTAATTATGAGTTGATTAACTCTAGATTTATGTTAGGCTCATTATTTGGCTTGTTCAAGTAAGTAGGTTAATCTTATTTTTTCACTTATTGCTGTTATCAGAAGTGTTAACCACGTAATGAATTGTTATCAATTTGCAGTTTATTAAGAGTTTATAAATATGATAAAGTAGTACAAAGGGGGGCAAAAATGTTTGCTCAGAGCTTGCATTTGATTTGAAAACTGAGAGATGGGTCAGGTTATTCGTAGATGAGAGAGTAAATAAGAATATTTATCATTTATATATTTTACCATTGATATCAATTTGATTTTAATTGATTAACCAATGAATTAATATAACGTACATTTTAAAAAAATGGTAATGTTCATGTAGAACTGTTCAATTAACTAATACTTTATTTTGTATTTATTTTATTTTTTTTACAATACAATAAACTAATTGAATAACATTTTAAATTGAATTCTTTATTTTGAACGTGAAAAAGTAAATGTAAAACAATAACAGAAAGGAATGAATAAAAAATACATTTAAATTATCAAATTTAGGGGATCAAACAAAAGCAAAAAGGACGGCACGGTGGAAGACTGGTTAGCACATCCGCCTCAAATACGGCCCCACCTGTGTGTTTCCTCCCACATCCCAAAAACATGCATGGTAACATTGATTGAAGACTCTAAATTGCCCGTAGGTGTGAATGTGAGTGCGAGTGGTTGTTTGTTTATATGTGCCCTGTGATTGGCTGGCGACAAGTTCAGGGTGTACCCCGCGTCTCGCACTCTGCCACCCCCCGAAGATAGATGGAATAGGCTCCAGCACGTCCGCGACCATAGGGAGGATAAGCAGTACGGAAAATTATGGATGGATGATGTATACAAAAACATTGATGCTACAAATATTAAAAGGACTATTGATAATGTAAATACTTGATGGGGCAAAGAACCCTCCGATGTTTGGTACAGTCAATAACTGTGTGTGTGTGTGTGTGTGTGTGTGTGTGTGTGTGCGTGCGTGCGTGTACCTGTGGTCAGCGTCCAAGGCCCTCACTCTCTTGTTGCTATGCTCCAGAGCCGTGTTGGTGCTCTCCAGCTGCTGCCTGAGTCTCGCTGCCTCCCTCTCCCGCTGCCTCGCTTCCTTCCGCAGGCCGTCCAGCTCCGACTGGCACACCTCCTTCTCCTGCTCCAAGCGTGACACGTCCAGCAGCGCCTGGTCCCGGGCCCGAGCTGCGGCTTGAGCATCCAGGCCGGCGTCACGCACCTCCGCCTCCAGCTCCTCTTCACGGCGGCGTGAGGTCTCCAGCGTGCGACCCTGACGTTCCAGCTCGGCCTTGAGAGTCTGAGTGGTCAACGCTAACTGTTCACTCTGGGTGAAGAGTGCATAGTGATGATTATTAGATATAAAGCGGTGCCTTGACTTCCCAGTTTAATTCAACCACGCTCAGTTCAAGACACTGGTATCTCAAATCATCTTTCCCCTTTGACATGAACGGGAATGCCATTAATCTGTTCCAGCACCCCAAAGACAGATAAAAAAATAAATAAATAAATAAATCGCAACTTGCTTTTTCGTAAGACAAATCCCAATTTACAGTATTGTACTTGATAAAACCTACAGTAATAACATTATTTAATCGAATGTAAAGAATTAAACAGTTTGTGCCTACCCCACTGTATAAAAGCTTGAGCACCCTTAATTTGCATCAGTGGTTAACTGGCACAATTATTTTTAATCAGAATCATCTTTATTTGCCAAGTATGTTAAAAACACACAAGGAATGTGTGTCCGGAAGTTAGCGCCGCTCTAGTACGACAACAGACAGTCAATTTACAGAGAACACTTTACAATTACTTGGGCCCACCGACATCCTAGCGACATGGCCAAAAGCATCTCAAAGTTAACTTTCCCGTGTACTTCAACCTCAGAAAATATCAGTACAATTTCCCCAATATTTTTTATTTTATGGACGAGCTTTTTCCTCTCCATAGGCGCTCACATATAAATGACAAAAACACTTATAATGACCATAAAATCCAAAATATTGGGGCAACTATAATTGTAATTCTAATAATTTCAGAGGTTGAAGTCGGCAGAAGGAGAGATGTCCACCAGTGGCGGTTCAAGGCTTTTTATTGGCCACTTCTTGCTACTCTATTACTTATTATCGGATTATACTGTCACTTCCAAGAGATTAAAGTAGTTATATGATAAATAAAAGCAACAATACAAGAAAACACATACTGTAGCTTGCCATTATACAACACCTGAAGGGAACAACATAAGCGTAATGCGAATATGAGAGCAAACAAAGCATAAATGACACCTCGTCGGTGATGCTAAAAATACGAGCCAGCCCTCGGAACAAAAAAAAAAAAAAAAAAAAAAAAAAAGTAGGCTGCGCAGCCGAGGGAACTACAAGAAGAATTCAAAATTCTTCGCTCTCGGCCAGTCAGTAAACATTCTTTATAGACTCCAACATTTTAAAAATCATTGACCGTAGGTCAGGAATCTCACATAAGGTTTTTTTCGTGGTTTTTTTTTCATAATGTCCTTCAGGATTACATAGTAGTCTGAGAATTTCTATTTACTGTATCATATCACCACAAATGACCAAATGTGTTGTTGTGTTTCCAGGTAGAAGACTTCAGTCCACACAAGAAGCAACACGTGGGTGAGTTGTAAATTCCCATTCAACTCCCTGCAGCTAAAACGAGCAGAGCATATTTTCTGTTTCATTTAACACACACGCTTTGAGTCGCCATTAATTCTCAGTATTTGCTATTCACCCTGCTTGTCAGAATAAAAACACTACCGGAAGGCAAACCCGTGTTGTTACTAAGCCCATGATCTATCATGTTATGAGAGACTATAGAGATATTCCCTCCACATTTCTAGTAGTACTAATACATGATCCGTATCAAACGTTATGCTGCTCCAAAAAAACTGACGCTCAGTTTTGATGAACACGGTCAAAGTTTTAGATTTATTTTATTGTGGTTTTGCTTGCTCAAGGTGTAGTGGTGTAGAACTAGAAAGAAAGAAAAAACATAAACAGGCAGTACCGTTCTCTGACAGTAAGTTTGTTTATAAAGGCAACAATTTTGAAAAAGCGCTCCAGAACTTGCATGAAAATATGCATTCATAATCAAAGGCTAATTAGTAAATAGCAAGTGCATGTTATGCCATGTAAAGATATTACACATGGATGGAGAAGATTTTCAAGTCTTGCAATCAAATGGTTTCCTGGTTAAGAAAATAATTATAGTAACTGCAACTGACTTGAAAAAGTAATCATTTAAACCAGTTCTGAGTGTATTTCTCCCTCGATTCCATAACATATCCCTACTGTATATTAGGAGAAAAAAAGCCAAGGTGCAACTTTCTAAAGGGAAGGTCTTCATGGATCCTTATGGTATATTTCCTTCATGCTGACTAAGCACTGTTCTTCTCCTTAGCTTGCAGTCTCCCTGATGACTTACAGTTCTTCTACAAAAAGCACACAAACAGTTGTTCTATGTATCACTTTTAATATCAAGGACAATTTGTCATTTCTTTCCAGATTCTTCATAAGAAATGGGAATATGTGGATCATCAAGCTCAAGTGCACATCATAAGCAGTGCAGTGACCTTTTTGTGAGAATAGTTTCTTGCCCCCACATGAATAAGTGCATCCTTTAACGTGCATTTTTTTCAGTACGGGAGTATAAAAGTGGACAGTGGACGCTCCAAAGTCGAAGCTTCAACTGGACTTTTCTCAAAAGAAAGAAAAAAAACAAAAAAACCTTGTCTTTAAAAGTCTTTAAACAGTGTCTTCTCTGATTCATTTTGGTGGTCTTGTCGATGTTGGTCATTCTTCCCCACACAAAAGAATATCCATCTCGGTAACTGAATGTTTGATGTCACGACTGCATTGTGTGTAACCGTGTGCGTGTATACTCTCTAACCTTGCGCTGGGCGGTGCGCAGGGCATCCACAGTGCCGCGTAGCGTGTCCCTGTCTCTCTCCAGTGCCGCCCGTTCCCCTTCCAGGCTCGCGATGACTGTCGTTTGCATGCTGTGAAGCTCCGCTTGACTCCGCAGACGACACAGCTCCTCCTCCATGGACCCGGCTTCGGACTGGAGAACCTGACACACGCACGAGAAATGAGCGAGAGAGAGACATGTGGTTGGACATTCTCAGTATACACATCTACAGTACAGTGCCATAAGCTTTGTTGTTGAAATTTGACGGTCGTCGTTTTGCCATACTGTAGGAAAACAGTCGATTGTAGGACATATACAGTTAGCAAGATTATATTATATCAGTATTAAAACTGCAAATCAGATTGTCACAAAACCTTTTACGAGTGTTGCATTGACCAACAAAAAAAAACATTGCCAATCCTCACGAAACATAGCGGTTTCTGGCATGTGCATTATAGGCGGCTGCACAGGGTGGCATTGTGGCAAGTCAGATTTATCCTTAAATGACTATAATATAGCATGTAAGTTTTTTTTGGGGGGGGGGGCGGGGGGGGTCATTGATAAACTCATGTAACATTTACAGTAATCCCCCTCCATCAATTGTGACGTTTCATTCCAAACAATAAGTGAAATCCATGATATAGAAGTACCATATTTCAATACACCCTAGGCATGTTTTGTAGCGTTTATGGAACTTTAAAGACCTTTAAAAAACGTACAGTTTGAAAACAATACGAACACATAATATTTTGAGAGAGAGCAAGAGCAAAGGATCACAAAAATATTGAACAAAAAGTTAAAAAAAATAAAAGATAACACAAAATATCCTGCCGATACAGGATATTTTCACAGCTTTTGTCATAATGGAACTGTCTGTCATCCGTTTGCCACCCTCCATGAGCCAAGGAGTAGCCTCCTAACTAACAAACAGATGGACAAACAAATATGGCGCTCAATTTATTTTTGTTACTTTTGTTAACGGTTCATCCTTTGCAGAGGGCTGCACACTACTGAGTGACATCCTAATTATATATGGTCATTATTATTTGCATTGATAAAACAACTCATTTAATAGTGCCTAACACCTTTGTATTAACAAGACCAAGAGAGGTTGTAGATGCTAAAATAAATAAACTATATACAGTGCAGTATACAGACACTTTGTTAAATACACTTGCACAATCTTGTGAGATCCTACACAACAGCTATTTATACTTAAAAAATAATGGTCAGTTTTGATTGACACTGTAAGAAAGTACTTCATTTCACAGTATGTGAAATTATGGATAAATTATAGTTTGCAAATTATTCTTTCATTATTTTGCTAGCTACCCGGATTATGAACAAACTACATTGTATGGGACGTACGTATGTATCTTTGCGTACATGTGTATCATGATAAATGCCGGTTGTCACAGTTGCATTTGTCATGTTTTTTTTTTTCCTTCTTAAATGACTTCTGGCTACTTGAAAGAATTGATTGGGTGTTAAATGCATGCAAGCTCTTGTCCTTCTGTCCATTAATCATCCCTACTACTAGCCACATGGTCTCCTGATTGTTATTATTACCTCCATCAATCTCAAACCCAATCATATATCCACTCCCTCCCCTCCTTTCATCAGCCATACCTCAATCTGCCTGCGGGCCTCCCCGAGATTCTCCGCAGCTTTTCCCAGGTGTTGCAGCTCGACCTCCAGCAGCGTCAGCCTCTGCTCAGCCTCCCACGTTTTCCTGCTCTGCTCTCCCAGCTTGGAGCGCAGGTCCTGGGCCACCAGGGCTTGCCTGTCAGCGTCTTCCTGGGCCTCGTGGAGACGCTTTGTCAGAGCAACCTCCGCACCAGGAAGGCTGCACTCAGCCTGGTCGGTAGTTGTGGGTTCATTGTGATCGTCTTGATTTCGGGGGTGTTTTTGAATGTCTAATGTGGTTGTTTCTGGTTTCAGCTCACTGTCCTCCTGCATGTCTGTGTGATCCCCCTCTGCTTCTCCTCTTCTTTTGGGCTGGATCTCCTCATCACATGATTCTGCTTTCCCACCTTGAACATGGACAACCTCTTCCCCGACCCCTGCTTCCCTTCGTATCACGATCAGTTCCCGTCTGCGCTCCCTGTCCTCCATCAACTTCACCATTCCTTCCCCCTCTCCCCTGGAGGATTCAGATCCCTGGACACCCCTCTCGCCGTTCTCCTTGTCGTCTTTATGCTTCACTCCCGTGTCTTCTGTGTGCTTCAGGTTGGCCATTAGTTCTTCCAGCCGTAGCTTCAAAGTGGCATTTTCATTCTTTAGGTTGTGAAACTGGAAAATACAATGGGATCAAGGTGAGAGAGAACTATCAGAGGCTGTGATTGTCTTTTGATTGCTTGTGTTTCTGCCTCTTCTTCTTCTTTCAGTACTTCTACCGCTAAACTTAAAAGAAATCAAACACTTGCTCACATATAAAGTATCTAAATATGAAAATGTTATGTCATTACAGAATGATTTAAATCATTTTTGAAATGTCGTGAAAATATCGTTCAAAGGAACTCTTTATACTCATGTAACCATAGAAACTACAGGATGAAGAGGATACTGTGTTTGTATTTGCCACAGTGCAATGAATTAGCCAACATTTGCAGTTCCCCAGTGCCAAAAGGTGTGATCCCAAATCAAGCGGCCAGGCTGCGAAAGCAGTGCTTCTGAGACACCAGCACACTGACAATATTTTGATTTCCCTTCTTCTCCGTCTAAGAACACTTTACTTATCACTTCATGAATCTCTGATCTAATGCAATCATCCATTCATCCATCCATTTTCTGTACCGCTGAGCTGATAGAGCCTATCCCAGTTGACTTTGGGTGAGAGGCAGGGTATTTTGGACTGGTCGCCAGCGAGTCGCAGTACATGTCATAGACAAATTGACCATTCACACTCACACCGAAGGACAATTTAGTGTTCAGTTATAGTAATGCAGCCCAAAGTGTCAAAGTGACCTTTAGCGTCGCCAGGCAGGAATCAGTCCTGCGTATCACAACCCTCTTGACCCCTGCCCTACATGACCTCTGACCTCCTGCTGGGCCTGTAGCTCCTCTAGACGTCTCCTTAGGCTCGCGTTCTCCTGCTCTGCTCCCAGCAGCCTCAGCATTGACGCCTCACCCACTTCCACACTCAGAGGTTTCTGGTCTGAATACATCAAGAGTATATGAAGAAAAAGAATCAAAAGGAGCTGATATGGGAAAAGTGGAGAAATTGATATGATATCATGCTATTTTCTATTTTATGATTGATAACCCCTGATCCTTCCACAACATATTTCCTCTTATCAGTTAATTAAAATGTCTTAAATGACAAGTTGCCGAGCAGGTGCTGACCAATCAGCTTGCTCAGCTCCTCGTCAGCATCCTCCTCTGATTGGAGGAAGCGCCGGTGGGCCGCAGCCATCGGACCAGGCACGCCGCCGCCGACGCACTGCCGCAGGTCCGCCTCCTGGCTCATGTTCAGCTCCAGTAGCTCGTCAACACGCTGCCTCTCGGTGTCACGCTCCTGCACACACGACAAACATTTATTTCCAAAGAAACAGCAGGCAAGGGAAATGTATTTACTTAAAAGGAGAGTTTACAATTTTAAAAAATTACTTTTTGTCCTATTTGTTAAAGCTGTCAGTCTGGCCTGACAGCGGAACATTAGTAAAATAATCTGTCAAAAGAATACACCCTTTCTGGCCGCATCTTCTACCTCTAATTTGATTTTTAAGAAATCACCGCACACTAGGAAGGACAACCAGTCAGAGACAAAATGCGTGACCGACGAGGTGTCAATCATTTGCCGTGCACTCGCAGGCACACTCATTGTCATCGCCACACCTCCACCGCCTTACGCTAACCCAGTGCTTCTCAATTGTTTTCTGTTACGACCCCCCCAGGAAGAAGAAAAACATTTGCGACCCCCGACCCCGCGAGTACA
Source organism: Phycodurus eques (assembly GCF_024500275.1). Classification (NCBI taxonomy): domain Eukaryota; kingdom Metazoa; phylum Chordata; class Actinopteri; order Syngnathiformes; family Syngnathidae; genus Phycodurus; species Phycodurus eques. The sequence goes on along the minus strand of NC_084533.1, from coordinate 8,141,720 downwards.
CCTCTATATAACATTGTATATAAAGGATAATCTAATCCTTATAAACATTGAAGAAAGTACAAAAGAAAGAGATATAGACTGCCATCTACTGCAGTGGATTACCGCTATTTGAGAAGCACTGCGCTAACCTGTTAGCTTGGGCTTCAGGAGTTTTGACAGAAATATGTTGGAATATTTATTGCATGCCATTATGAATGGTCATGTTTGAGAATTGCACTCATGCACATCAGTGAGGGGCATGGCTGTGGTTGCAGACTTGAGAGGGGGTTAGTGAAGTGAGGACTTCATTTCAATCTCGCTAGAAGTTTTAAAACAGCAAAACCCCCTTTACACATAATTGCAGCTACTGTAAATTGCCCAACATACAGTGGGTATGGAAAGTATTCAGACCCCCTTAAATTTATTCACTCTTTGTTATATTGCAGCCATTTGCTAAAATCATTTAAATTCATTTTTTTCCCTCATTAATGTACACCCAGCACCCCATACTGACAGGGGAAAAAAATGGAATTGTCGAAATTTTTGCAGATTTATTAAAAAAAGAAAACTGAAATATCACACAGCAATTCAGTATTCGGTATTATTCAGTAAGTATTCAGACCCTTTGCTCAGTATTTAGTAGAAGCACCCTTTTGAGCTAATACAGCCAAGAGTCTTTTTGGGAATAATGCAACAAATTTTTCACACCTTGATTTGGGGATCCACTGTCATTCCTCCTTGGAAATCCTCTCCAGTTCTGTCATGTTGGATGGTGAACGTTTTTCAGGTCTCTCCAGAGATCCTCAATTGGGTTGAAGTCAGGGCTTTGGCTGGGCCATTCAATAACAGTCACGGAGTTGTTCTGAAGCTATTGCTTCGTTATTTTAGCTGTGTGCTTAGGGTCATTGTCTTGTTGGAAGGTGAACCTTCGGCCCAGTCTGAGGTCCTGAGCACTCTGGAGAAGGTTTTGGTCCACGATATCCCTGTACTTGGCCGCATTCATCTTTCCTTTGATTGCAACCGGTCGTCCTGTCCCTGCAGCTGAAGAACACCCCCACAGCATGATGCTGCCACCACCATGCTTCACAGTTGGGACTGTATTGGACAAGTGATGAGCACTGCCTGGTTTGTTGAGGCCATTGTGCTTTTAGGAACCTTAAGTGCAGCAGAAATTTTTTTTGTAACCTTGGCCAGATCTGTGCCTTGCCACAATTCAGTCTCCGAGCTTTTCTGGCAGTTCCTTTGACCTCATGATTCTCATTTGCTCTGACATGCACTGTGAGCTGTAAGGTCTTATATAGACAGGTGTGTGGCTTTCCTAATCAAGTCCAATCAGTATAATCAAACACAGCTGGACTCCAGTGAAGGTGTGGAACCATCTCAAGGATGATCAGAAGAAATGGACAGCACCCAAGTTAAATATATGAGTGTCGCAGCAAAGGATCTGAATTCTTTTGGCTGTGTGATATTTCAGCTTTTCTTTTTTAAATAAATCTGCAAAAATTTCAACCATTCAATTTTTTCTGTCAATGTGGGCTGCTGTGTGTACATTAATGAGGAAACAAAATAATTTAAATGATTTTAGCAAACGGCTGCAATATAACAAAGAGTGAAAAATTTAAGGTGGTCTGAATACTTTCCGTACCCACTGTAAATACAGCTATTTATTTTTTATTGTATTTTCTTAATATATAGTCCCCCTCCTGGAGCCGTCACCTTATCGTGGTAGAGGGGTTTGTGTGTCCCAATGATCCTCGGAGCTAAGTTGTCTGGGGCTTTATGCCCCTGGCAGGGTCACCCATGGCAAACAGGTCCAAGGTGAGGGACCAGACAAAGCACGGCTCCAAAAACCCCTATGGCGAGTACAATAAATGGATTCGGGTTTCCCTTGCCCGGACGCGGGTCACCGGGGCCCCCCTCTGGAGCCAAGCCCGGAGGTGGGGCTCGAAGGCGAGTGCCTGGTGGGTATAAATTACATACAGTAACCCCCTGCAGCACAAATAATGAAAGAATTGATCTGCTCAATAAGAAAGAAACATTCATTGATTTTTTTCCCAGCCTTCCGACACAGGAGCAAGATCAGTGGGAATCTAACGGCAATTCATATTTTATGTGTGCGAAAGGTTACGTGTTCAGAGGGACGACCTTCAATCAGTGCAAGTGTGTCTATGCGAGCGGTAATGACTTTGCTGTGATTGTTGAGGAACTTTTAAGCAGTGATGCATTTCAGAACCTGACCCAACTGTGACATTTAAGAAGCTACGAGTGCACTTGCTTTTCGGGGTGCTCCAAGTGTCTGCGTGCATTCTCATTTACATTCAAAGATTGCATTAAAAGTACATATATGACTGAACACTGATTATATTTGGCCATCATAACATGATTGCATAATATTGTATGTGCATAATACTGTGAATTCCCGCTGTGGAACCAGCCTCCGAACAAAGAATGATTTCATATTAAATGGACCTCGATTGTTATTAGTTGCTTTGCTACCTTTTCTCATGCTGTGTACGTTTCCCAAAAATAAAGGGCTGAGGCAAGTCTGTCCTGCTGGGCTGGCTCTTGTGATTGCCATTATTAGTACTGTAGATAAACTGATATAACTCACTGAATATGAAAATCATTCATTAAAATCAGTAAAATCTTTATTTGTTGTGCAGAAAACTACATTTCCGGATTTGGTTATTGTCGGGCGGCACGGTGAACGACTGGTTAGAGCGTCTGCCTCACAGTTCTGAGGACCGGGGTTCAATCCCCGGTCCCGCCTGTGTGGAGTTTGCATGTTCTCCCCGTGCCTGCGTGGGTTTTCTCCGGGCACTCCGGTTTTCTCCCACATCCCAAAAAACATGCGTGGTAGGTTAATTGACAACTTTAAATTGCCCGTTGGTGTGAATGTGAATGCGAATGGTTGTTTGTTTGTATGTGCCCTGCGATTGGCTGGCAACCAGTTCAGAGTGTACCCCGCCTCCTGCCCGATGATAGCTGGGATAGGCTCCAGCACGCCCACGACCCTAGTGAGGAGAAGCGGCTCAGAAAATGGATGGATGGATAATATTATCCATCCATTTTCTGAATCGCTTATCCTCACAAGGGTCATAATTTTCTAACATTAACCGTTACAATCTTACATACATTTGTTTCCCAATTATATTAGTGTGTCTACAGGACGTTAGAAACAGTGTGTAATTTTTAATCTGATTAGAAATGTTTATTCTTTGTATGTCATATGATATAAGTAAATGAGTAGCGTAAGTGTATGTATTTTTTTAATGTTTGCAACAGTGTACTGCCAATCAGTTTACTGGCAGATCTGATCTATGACTCGACAGATCATCTCTTAAAAAGTGTCCTGTTGATGGTTGAGCAGAACGATGAAATGTTTATTACGTGTTCTTTTGAAAACTTTGAAAAATATATCAAATAAATTGTCCTTTTTTTAAAAATGTTGATGCTTAAATTGTCCTCTAATTCTGACACACCCATGTACCGTACGTCTTTGGGTCTACCCACCGCTTCTACGTCTATAATGCGCTGACGCAGTAGAAGGTTTTCCCTCTCCAGCTCCCTCAGTGCGGAGCATCGGGCCCTCGCATCGGACAGCTGTTCTTCCAAAAGAGCTTTGGTCTCCTGCAGGGCTGCACACAGCTGCAGCTGCTCCTGCAGGTGGCACCACATGGAAAGAGAGGACATTCCATTCGTTGTTAGGAAACAATGACTTGGTCTTACTATTACTGCAGAACTGAAAGGCAGAAGCACTAACCACATTCACCACCATGCTGTCAGTACTCATTATATCCAATAGCTGTCTTTTTGCACAAGTACTGATTGCTTTTCTTTTAAGAGGCAACCTCTGCCTATAAATATTCTCCACCGCTCCAACGTTTCATTTACGTTTGTGGAGAATGAAATCTAAACAGATGCATGGAGGAAAGTTATCCATTGAACTAATCTGGGGCGCTCCATGGATGCAGAGCCAAGGTAGAATGAATGAAAGAGGAGCGAGAAGGTGACACCGGGGACACGGCGTAGTGTTTTACAGGGACGTGAGCTCTTGATTTAAAGCATAGCCAAGTGCATCTCATGTGTGACTAAAAGTTCTTATAACCAACCATACTTTCTACTAGTTGTTCCAGTTAAACAGCTTCAAGGGGTGAATTCTGCTCCCAAAACAATGTTATGACATTGCTCTGCTTGCTTGATCTTTAGTGTGAATGGTCCTTTCAGAACTTGTTATTCTGTGTGTGTGTGTGTGTGTGTAACCTTAAGTTGAGTGCGTGTCACGTCCAGGCGGCGCAGTCGATGTTTACAGCTCTGAAGCTCGTTCTGGAGCTGCTCGGCCCTCGCAGCTCTCTCACGGGCGCAATCCAGCTCATCCCGCAGAGCACGCAGGTCCCTCGACTCGTTCTGCATGGACCGGTTCTGCAGACGTGAGTGTACGTACAGAACACAGTGCGTCGATGAGGTTGAATAAATGTGTAACCAACTTGTGTCACTTGTTTCTTGTGAGATCAGATGTTAAAATTGACATTGTGCATCACAGAACTGAAAGCAAAACAGGTCAAGCTTACATACAGTTTCCATGCAGACTTTAGTCAGGCTATGAATATAATTTCTTGACTAACACAAGAAATTGTACCACAGCGTGCCGTGATATGCACGTTTAATTCATTCCATGACCATCCTCGTAATTCAAAACAATGGAAATTCCACAAATCCATTCCAGCCCCTTCATGAAAGCAACAAAACATTTTGTAATGTGTTTCTTAATAAGGAAAATAGCGCTCTCTAATATTAATTCTATTTTATAAAAACATACCGTGATAACTATTAAATAGAATGTAAAGTATTGGTATCACTTTGTCCATCATGGTTAATTCATTGTGTCTCCTTCTGGAGTGCATGACTTGCTCACCACAGGGCAGTAGAATACATCCATGTAGACTCAAACGAAGCAGAACTCTACAGCTACAGTAAGTGACTCGGTAAACTGCAGTAATATTAGTTGTTTTCGCAAAAGATAAAGAATATATGCTTGTGAGTGTCTTTATATTGTCTGTCTCCGTGTGTTGCTGCACCATTTGTCTTCAAATATACTTTGCTTCAAGGGTTATAACACCGCCACATAGATGTTATTCTTGCGTCCTTCTATGGCGTTTCCCATTATGTGTTAACAATAAGCTTGCAAATTTCATGGCAAAGTTATGTGGTTGTTATAAATACACAATGTATAATTGTCTTTGTTTTATATGTAGTTCAGTTTTAAAGTTCAATTGGAAGTGGCATTAAACAGCTTGAAATCTCTTTTTTGAAGAATTGTTCACTGTGCTCTCTCGTATATCCAGACAACATTTTACCTGCATTATTGAAGGCGAAACAGGACAACTGGGTGTGAAATTATTTCAAATCATCATTTTCTTTCCATTATTGATTAATCTCATATAATCTTTGTATTCATAATTACCTTTAATAAATTAAATCCAACAAAAACAACTTCTTTTACAGTGACAGACTGTCACAGACTGACGTCTGCTAATTCAGCCATTTTACATTACTTATCCTCCTTAGAGTCACAGGTGAGGTGGGCAAGACGCCCTGGAATGCTGCCCAGACAATCACAGGGCATATATACAGGTACATCTGAATAAATTGGAATATATTTATTCAGTTTTATTGAGATGACATACCAAAATAAATTGACTATTGATATGATTTATTGTTCTCAAATTTGTCGTGGAACTGTGTGAGGCTTCAGGCTATGTCCCCATTTCATTTTCCAGCTAATAAATCACATCTGTAGTCATCTGCAGGCTTCGGTTGCACAATATATTTAGGTATGTCATCTCAATAATTTTGAATGAATATATTCTAATTTATTAAGATGTACCTGTACAGTAGACTAACAACCATTCACACCCACATTCATGCCTATGGACAGTTTAGAGTCAATTAACCTAACATGCATGTTTTTGGAACGTGGAAGGAAGCACCCCCACACCCAAAATAAATCTAAAATAAAAACTCCTCGCCAAACTCAATGTTCTACAGAAAACATGGACATGTTTCTTTAATGACAGACAGAGAAAAATAGATTTTTTTTTCTCTCTGTGCCGCTGTTCTGTATAAATAGTACTAGACGCGGAATGGGCGACGGAATTTGAGTTAAACCAACCCAATACTGGAATTATTTTTCCTCTACAGTGTGTAAACACACCGACTCCTCGCAGCTTACGTAGGTCCAACTCGTTTCAAAGTAGGCGTGACATAACCAGCGGCAATGTACTGTTGTTAAATATATAATGCGTCTCAGTTGAGCATTGGGTTCCTGAAGTAGCACACAAACCTTTATCTGAAGCTTTTTGAGCTGCTCCTCCATCATCTGAATCTCCTGCTTGTAGTCTAATAACTGATCACCTTTATCATCCCTAAAAGACAGACAAAGTGGAGCATTCACGGTTTTTCTGACGTCTCTTAAAGTTTAACCAGAACGATAAAAGTTACAAGTAAGTTGGGCGGCTGTGGTTCAATAGGTAGAGCGGGTCATCCAGTGACAGAAGGCGACCTAGTTCGAATCCTGGCTCCAACTGTCTGCATGTCCAAGTCTCCTTGGGCAAGACACTGAACCCTAATTTGCTCCCAGTGGCCCTGGCAGCGCCTTGCATGGCAGCAGTCGCCCATTGGTGTGTGAATGGGTGAATGTGAGGCTTTGTAAAGCGCTTTGAACACTGCGATAGTGTAGATCAAGCGCTATATAAGTGCAGTCCATTTACCATTTTACAAGTGAAAAGAGAGCCAGAATGCATGACCAATAACAGTAAGTGAAATTTGCGGCACAACGGTTGGGAATCACTGAAGTAAGGAAGAAACAGATGAATAAATAAGCCCACACTAATGGACACATTAACCTTTTATCAGAGGTAATTAATTTGAACTGGAGTCAACATTGATCAATGAGCGCAGCCATGCTGGTCTGCTACCCATTTTATGGAGATTATAGTAAAATGTACAAAAAGTAAAGCCCTCCATTTTTTTTTTTTTTTTTTTTAAACATGGTATTTCTGGGGAAATGTAAAAGATTTGTTTTGCAATGAATTAATGTCGGATTTTTTTTTTTTTTTTGCCATGCTAAAAGAGGGTAGCACAGTAGGTTTGGTGCATGTTCAATTATCAACATAATATTTCAATTATGATTTCCCACAAAATTGTTGTTCTGGCAGTGATGCAGCACCTGCAGGTGCTCCCCTTTAATGTATGCATGCGTCTTAATGTGCTCACACACTCACAGTTGTTGTTTCAGCCGGCGCACTTTGGCCTTGCTGTCTGCCAGCTGCAGTGCCAGACCTTGGGGAGGCTCGTCATAGAGACCACCCAGGGCCGCCAAGGGTGAGTCAACATGTGCCTCCCGCTCCCGACACAACTCTGCGATGCGCTGAGTGAGGGTCAGCAGCAGAGTGACAGTGTCAGGAATGTGGGAAACATAGACATAGAGAGAAGGGTGAGAAATTCAGAGGGCTGTGCAGCGACCGTCATGATAAATATATCAACAAATAAATATGTGAGCATGTGATATTGAGCAAATTTAGATACTATCTTTGGATTTTCATCTATTATTAATTTATGTAACTATTCCACAATTTGTGGACAGAATTTCATCTATCCATCCATTTTCTTTACTACTTATCCTCACTAGGGTCACGGGTGACTTCGGGCGAGTGGGTACGCCTTGCACAGGTTGTCAGCCAATCGCAGGGCACATACGCTACTGTATAGAGTTTGACAAACAACCATAGGGACTCAAATTCATACCGACAGACAATTTTGAGTTTTCAATGAACCTAACAAGCATGTTTTTGGAATGTGGGAGGAAACCAGAGTACCTGGAGAAACCCCACACAAGCATGGGGGGGGACATGCAAACTTTACACAAGAGAGCCTGTGTCGGTCTTATTTGTTTCTGTAAAAAGCTAATTTTCATAAGCTTGTCTTATACAGACAATACTTGTCTTGCAAGCGTATTTAATTCACAATATATTGAGTGTGGAGGCCTCCAAGAAAAGCAACATCAGGGATGTATCCACTGGACACTTAATCAGACCTGACCAGTCTCATAAGATCAGATACAAGAGCTGTATCAAATGTTTGCCAATGCAACGCTAATAATAATAATAATAATATACAGTGTAGAGAGATACAGTGTTCCCTGTAGCTTCCTAGTTGCTCATGCCATAAGTTGCCAGCAAAGCATTACTTTTCCAGTAGACCGGGCAGCAGTGACCTGTCTAAATGAAGCTCCTCCCCTCACTTCAGCGTAGTTCCTTGGCACCAAGATGCCGCTAAAGCAATCTTTTGGCCTGAGCACAAAAACGATGAATAGGTGAGTGAGGATAGGTTGCAAGAAAAAAAATCTGAGAATAGGTGAGTTTGCCAAGTAGCGGATCACGAACATGCGGAGGAGCACTCTATTCATTCAACAGTACGTTATAGCTGTGCTGTGTGGGCTCTACCAGTAGTTTGTAATAGTGTAGAACTGTACTTTGTTTTCGAAATAGCAAGAGAAATTTTACTCTTGAATTGGAGCTTACGAGATTGTGTAGTGCAGCATGGTGGGTGGTGTAGTGGTCAGTACATCTGCCTCATAATTCTGAGGTTGGAGGTTCAACTTTCTTCCTGTGTAGAGTTTGCATGTTCTCCCCGTGCATGCGTGGGTTTTCTCCGGGTACTCCGGTTTCCTCCCATATTCCAAAAACATGCATGTTTGGTTGACTGAAGACTCTAAATTTTCCCCAGGTGTGAATGTGATTGTGAATGGTTATTTTGTCTTTATGTGCCCTGTGATTGACTGGCAAACAGTCACGGGTGAACCTCACCTTTCACCTAAAAGTCAACTGTGATAAGCTACAGTTCAGCTGTGACTCTAAAGACGGCAAGTGCTATAGCAAAGGGATAGATGGAAATTGTGCGGGTGTGCCGAATGAGTTATTGCTGTCTCTAAACAACAGGGTGTATAGAATGGAACAGTTCAATGCATCATTAATGGATCATGTGTTTATGTTATTTGAGCATACCTCTAGGTGTGTGTCTCTCTGTGCCAGCATGCTTTGAATCTGTTTGGCCATGGAGCTAAACACCAGCCTTAGGTCTGCACCTTCCACCTCCAGCAGCTCTTCCCACTGGAGCGGCAACACCGAGTGCGGATCCTGAGTCACCTGCAGCGAGGACACGGTGAATTAGGTGGGATCCAAAACATCTCGTCCTTCAGTCAGCAGTGCGAAAGCCAAGTAAGATAAACCTTTTTGAATGTCAAAAAAATAACTTATGCGCCTCCATAAATGGCCCACTCACGCATGAAAAACCAATGATCACTTGGAAAGGAGTGGAGGTCGGAAATGTCAGGTGGAAGTTACAAGCAGCAAGAGGAGGCTTTTATCCACGCAGGGAGTACACCATTCTGATTTAAGAGGCAAAGAATCCTGGAGCAACAAAGAGTCACGGACGACCTGTTGTTACTGTAATTTCGTCATGCTGCTCTGAAACATGCTGTTTCTGTAAAGTGGGCAATTATTCACGCGGTGTATTTTTTGTAAATGTCCAACTGGCTTGCATGCTTGATTGAAAGGAGCAGTTTGACAGAAAATGAGAGCAGGGATAGAGGTTCATGGCGCCTATAACAGAGGTGGAGGTCCTTTCAGGCTGATGGTGGAATAAAAAGTAGCTATTTTTCACGTTTTACTCAATGGACAGTTTAAAAAAAAAAAAAAATGTTTGCTCAATCCTTTGAAGGAATAAACGTCTCTGTAGAAAATCTCCCCATAGCTGAGGGTCAGTCTGTAAATAATAGTAAATTCATTGTGGATTTGGTTCAGCCTGCACCTGAGCGCACCTGTTGAATGCAGACGGCGAGCGCAGCCTGTGTCTTTATGTCCAGAGATTGGATCTGCTGAATGAATGTCTCTTTACGTTCACACTGCAGATACAAGAGATGAACTTAATCAGGAATGTGCACTAGTAGAACAAGAAAAGCTTTCATTTCAGTACACTTGACAAGCAAATGTCTCTTAAGCAAGCAATAAACCAATCTTTTTTTTTTTTTTTTTTACCTCAGGGCCCAACTCTTCCTGTACAAAGTGGCTTGGGGCCTATTCAAATATTCTATTCAAATATATATATATATATATATATATATATATATATATATATATATATATATATATATATATATAAATGGGCCCAGGCTACTTATATATTTGACTGGGCCCAGGCTACTTTGTACAGGAACAGTTGGGCCCAAAGGAAAAAAAAAAAAAAAAAAGATACTGTGTGTGTGTGTGTTTGTGTTTAGCAAGTTAATTTTACAAACATTTTTACAATGTGATCGACATGATGACATTTATCATAGGTACTGCAAAAAACCTGCACATAAGAAAAGGTGTCAACCAGGCTAACAATTCATGGAAAAAAAACAAGCTGCTACAATGAAAAGTTTAAAGTTTCAGGTCAGTAATACATAAATGATTAGTGACTAGATTTTACCACAGCAAAGAAAAGAGCGCCCCGGGAACTACCCTGAGAATGCCCGATCTCTAAGCTAAACAGGTTCGGTCGGTCCTGGCTAGTACTTGGATGGGAGACCACCTAGGAATGCCGGGGTTGGGCAGCAGGCTTATCACTTGCTCCCGTAAAAACTAAGGATTACAGAAACCGCAATTGCGCCCTAATGTGCCCCATAGCAGTGAGAGCTCTGAGGGGGGGGGGAAGCGGGGCTGTTTTCTTTTCTTTTAAAAAAATAAGAGCGCTGGATGCTAAGTTTCTCAATGTCACAAAAGCTTTGAAGTCTTCAGTGCTTTGCTGGATAACGTTAACCCACGTACTGGGCTCTCGCCACTGCCTCATTTCCCCCCTTCACAAAGCCGTATGTAATGAAACCAGGACCATTTTTTTCAATAATGTAGTACCTTTGGTAAGGTTTCCTCATCATTTTCATCATCATTTTTTCCTATTAAATATGTATGAACCATTGGACTGACCTAAAACTGTGAGATTGTGAGCCATAGAGGCCCTCTTAAGTCCGTTGGACACATGTAAACCTAAATTTAAAAAAATTTCTTCTCCGACGGCATGGTGACCGACTGGTGACTGGATAGAGCGTCTGCCTCACAGTTTTGAGGACCGGGGTTCAATCCCCGGCCCTGCCTGTGTGGAGTTTGTGTGTTCTCCCCGTGCCTGCGTGGGTTTTCTCGGGGTACTCCGGTTTCCTCCCACATCCCAAAAACATGCGTGGTAGGTTGATTGAAGACTCTAAATTGCCCGTAGGTCTGAATGTGAGTACAAATGGTTGTTTGTTTATGTGTGCCCTGCAATTGGCTGGCAACCAGTTCAGGTTGTACCCCGCCTCCTGCCCGATGATAGCTGGGATAGGCTCCAGCACACCCGCGATCCTTGTAAGGATGAGCGGCTCAGAAAATGGATGGATGGATGTTCTTCTCCTTAAACTTCCTGTAGCATTAGCAGTAATGACCAGGTGTCCCAATACTTTAGTGCATATAGACCATAGGTCTCAAACTGGTGGCCCAGGGGCCAGCTACAGCCCACCAGATTATTTTATGTGGCCCGTGAAAGCAAATCATGGGCGTAGACTTCATGTTTCTTGCGAAATTCAAAATTGCAAATTGTCTTCACTTTTAATCACATTGAGATATTGCAAGCCTTTTTTTCTTACTAATTCCCCTTTTAAAATAAATGTTATAACAGTTAAAAAAAACATTTTTATAGGCTTCTGATTTCAAAACTAGTTACCCATCAATTTATTGTGTATATGTAATTTTATGAGGTGATAATTCATTTACAGTGGACCTCCGCTATTGGCGGGAGATTGAGCCAGACCACGTACAGCAAAAATCCATGTCTCCATGTCAAATAAGAATTGCCTTATTGAGTATTGAATAGGCGGCGATGAACCGCCAACGATTGTTATCAGGATTTGTTCCCCACAAAAACGGAAAAACAAAAAGAAAAATGAAAATCAAAATGAAAAATAAATTGAAATTTTTTTTGGTGTTGTGCCACTTTCTGCATGGTGACATTTGGCTATGATACCAACACACATGACTTGAAGTTGACCAGGAATTGAGCTCTAAAATTATCATCATGTTAATAAATTGGTTAAATCCCACAGTGTTTGGCATATAATCAGTCTGACGCTCTCAAACAAGCCAAAAGTTGGGAAACAATTGTACAAGTGAGAGACGTTCTAGCAAGCCACATTTTGTTGGCTCTCTACAAGTAAAATTGTAAATCAGTCAGTCCAACTCAATGGTGGCTGTCTCACCTGCACAGCACTTCCGAGCAGGAGCAGCAGCAAGCGCCTCAGTTCCTCCACTGCTGCCTCTGAACACACAAAGATACAGTAAATGTCATCACCGTCATTATCATCACCGGCATCACCTTCTTGTCATTATCACCATAATGCTTTGCGTAGTTGAAGACTGGTGAATGACGTAGAATGGCTATACTGCTGCACAGATAGGATCAAATAATATTATTATCTTGTACCTGTGAAGGGGTCCTGGCCCAAGATGGCGATGTTGGGGAGCGGCATCAATATCAACTGCTGCAGGTCCTCCTGTACACAAAAGTCATTACATGTGTTCAGTCTGGGGAAAAAACATTAATACAGTTTCAAGGTTGAATTAAAGCATTTTTAAAGATTACAAGCATAAATATACATCAATTCCTTATCATCTTACTTATTTTGTTCAGTTAGGTTAGGTTTTTGTCACATTTTCAGGTAAAAGAGGATTTTAAAATATGCCAGATTTTGACATTCATTGTAATTGTACTGCTAAAAGGCTGAATTATATTTATGTGTATAACATTTAAATGAAATTAATTATTTTCATGTATGACGTGATAGTCAATTAAACCCAAACAACAGCCCACATTTGTATTTTTTTTTTTACCCAAATCTGTTCAAATTTCAAGATTCAACATTTTCTATTAATTTCATAGGGTATGTAGTGTACAAAAAAAACAGGCTGACACAAAAACGTCTGACAGTTCTGACAGGGCAAATAAAACATTTTTAAAGACGTGAAAACAGAAACAAATAAAAACATCAGTTTCTGAATATTTGAATTTAAATCATTTTTCTGTGAAATAAGAATTTTAAAAAATGTCTAAAGCTCCTGTTCAGCACGCAAATATTGTGTAAAAATATAACTTGGGTGTAGCAAACGTTTTGCTTGGAGTGGAAGCTTTCCCACAGTTTTACGCCCTCATCAGCTTGTTCACATCTCCAATGTACAGTACACAATGTCAGTGGAGCATGATGGAAGACGTCCAGTAGTGTGATTCACCTGCTGCCACTGCCATGACACAAACGCTTGTTTTGTCCACAAAGTAGCAGCTTTGTGAGTAGTTCTTTTACTGTAACAACATCTTGATGTTCTCTGTATCAAAAGAATGTGTTTCATTGGGGTCTATTAATCTGTTCTACTGAACAAAAACCCTTTGAAAAAGACTGGAGAAGCAAAATCTCTTGTTTCCAATACAAACAGGCTGGCGGAAAGTTTTGATGATGATAATGATGCAGACAATGCCGGTTCACTGAGACCAGACATGCAGGATGAGCCAGCATGTGGCGAATGTTCAGTATTCCTTCCCCAGGGTAGGTACACTTGCACACCACTTCAACAAACAACATTTTTGTTCATTTTTCAATGTTTTTTTTGGGGGGGGGGGGGGGGCGGGGGGGTTGAAAAGAATGGAAAAAGAAATAATAATTTCCAGGGTCATTACTCTCTGGGTGGGTGGGTATGTAGGTAGGTAGGTGGCACAGACAGACAGACAGACAGACAGACAGACAGACAGACAGATAGATAGATAGATAGATAGATAGATAGATAGATAGATAGATAGATAGATAGATAGATAGACAGACAGACAGACAGACAGACAGATAGATAGATAGATATAGATAGATAGATAGATAGATAGATAGATAGATAGATAGACAGACAGACAGACAGACAGACAGACAGACAGACAGACAGACAGATAGATAGATAGATAGATAGATAGATAGATAGATAGATAGATAGATAGATAGATAGATAGATAGATAGATAGATAGATAGATAGATAGATAGATAGATAGATAGATAGATAGATAGATAGATAGATAGATAGACAGATAGATAGATTTGTGAGCTGTTCTATAGCATGGATGTCACCACAACTTGAACAAAATCTTGTGGCAAATAATAGCAAAGTAAAGTAATATTAAATGAAATTGGATAATGTCAGATGTTGCTTGTCCAGAAATTCTGGGAATTCATTTCTCGGGGCGGAACAACTTCAAGCCTTTGTTTAGTTTTTGTTTTTTTTCCCCCCACACACAAGACAGGTAAACAGTGCCCCCTTTCCAAGCTGCTAATTTGCCATGAATAGAGCCTGGGCTTCAGTGGCTAGGACCAAACTATTTTGCTGTTAATTAAAAAATGATTATTGTCACAGAGCCACAGACTGACTTTAGCTTGCTGCTCCACCACCTGTTCACATTTTGCTGCTGTATCCATGGACACACAATGAGCCGAGGGCGGGGGGGAAAAAACTCCCAATTACAGTTCACTCTGCCGCATCCTCCAAGTTTTAAGTGCATGCTGATAGAGAGGCAATGTACGGAGTGGGATGTGAAACAGTTGTAGCTCTGTACTAGTCATTGTGCAGCCTAACAAACATCTTGCAGGAAATTCAACAGGTTTATTTTGAAGACTGCAGTTGCTGTCTTCATGCTCATAGGCAATTTTCTCTGAACTGTGATAGCCAAAAGTTTTGTGTAGTATAATGTAGACATCACCATTTGGCAACATCATCAATATGCCGCTTATTCCACAGATTAACGACATGCCAAACACATGCGGGGTTATCTGCAGCTGCTCTACACTTCTTCCAGCCTGCATCTCTAGTAGAAGTGTTTTCCATAGCAGATAAGTAAGAATTAGTCCTGATCTCTCTACAAGTCTGCCTCTGAAAAATAATCGACTGCTTTAAAGTTCCACCAGGCTTCTGGCTTGCACGAGTGAAGAGAATTCAAATCCATCTGCAACGTTATGATTGCCATGTCTCATAGTGTTCCGTTTGGCCCGCTGCTGATTGGAGGCTGTCGAGCTTGATGGATTTTTACACACCCGATTTGAGCTGTAGTTTATCCAACTTAATTAAAGCGTTACTTTTGGATGCTCGTTAGCTTTATATCTGGAGGCAGGGGTGATACATCCAGATTTTAATTGCATCTTATATTGAATAGAGCCCTGCCATTGGCTGGTGACCACTCCAGGGTGTATGCCGCCTCTCGCCCAAAGTCAGCTGAGATAGTCTCTAGCTCACCCGAAACCCTAAAGAGGACGAGAGTAATACTGATGGATATTTCAAGTCCCTGTAAAGTGAAAATAAGTCTTGTGACGTTAACACAGCAGTGATGAGTTTTGTTAACAGCCCTGATCAATTTGAACGATTAAAAAAAAGTATATAAATTGTGACTTCAAAGTTGTGAAAAAAATCAAGCCGTTGTTTGTCTCAGACACTGTGGGCGTGTCCGCTGAATGTGTTGAAAACACACTCTGCTCAACTGTCAACTTTCAATCAATTGCCACTGCAATGAGCTAGAAAAATGGATTCTACTTCCTCTAGGATCTTTATTACACCTATACTGTACATAGCTACATGTTTGATATAGCCACTCAAAGCTTCTGTAGACTGGAATATATCCCACCTTTATCATCGTGGGGTTTTTCCACTGCGCGACGAGGCATTTTAAAGTGGCCACGCCAGCATGAAGCCGCTGCCCACATGCTAACTGTCACGTCAGATTTTGTCCCGCCCCCCTCGCTCTTCTACCTTCTTTCTGTGATGTGCTCACACACACACGGCCAAACACGAGGCGCTCTAAAGCGCCCATGCCAGCCCGAGGCCCGGTCCACAGGCTTCAGATTTTTTTTTTTACCCTCACTTTTCCGCCTTCTCTCTGTGATGTGCACACACTCACAGCTGAAAATGAGGCGCTAAAGCGGCCACACCAGCGGACTATGCGATGATGCATTTTTGGGGTGTAGGTATAGTATAGCCAGCCAGCTAACTGTATGTCACAAGTGCCCTGCTCTTTGAATATGTCTTCAAACGTGTAATTTATTTAGAAATTAATCTCTGAATTAACTTTACACGGTCTTTAAAAGAGAGCCTTGATTCCATAACAAATAACATATACTATCAGCGCTTTACATAAAAAAAGTTAATGTCAAGCCCTGTATGGTATACATAAACTCATAGTGGTGTTTTTGTAATAATTTATGTGTGTTTGTCTGTATGACGTCCTGTTCCTGGAGGCTGTCTGTTCAGGGGCAGAATCGGCACAAAAACAGGCCGATTGTCTTTATGTGTGTACCTGGCCTAACTCGCTTCACTTCTCCATACACTAGCAGAGTGCCTGTCCATCACGACCGTAGCCATCTATGAAGCAAACAGACGGGTTTGCATAACCACCAATCGGAATTAACCTGGCACTTCATTCCACCATTTAATAGCAGACATTTCCCATGTTGAGCCAAATTAGATTCCATAAGACACTGCTGGATCACTACAGTATAGTTGCCATTGTTTATGGTTGAAACTGCGACGGTTTTCTGTCCTCTGACTTGCATTCTTGATTAATGAAAAAATTCATTCATCCACCTCGTGCCAGTCCAAAATGTTCACCCTACTGGCACAATTCCAGTAAGTCAAAGTAACCACAGAAGAAAGCTCGATTCCTATTCCATTATTCC
Source organism: Phycodurus eques (assembly GCF_024500275.1). Lineage (NCBI taxonomy): Eukaryota > Metazoa > Chordata > Actinopteri > Syngnathiformes > Syngnathidae > Phycodurus > Phycodurus eques. The sequence continues at coordinate 8,124,924 of NC_084533.1, read as the reverse complement.
TGTCTGTCTGTTAATTTTATTTATTTGTCTGTCTGTCTATAAACAAATCTGGCTCATTACATACTTTGATTGTTTTGGTTTAATACTGGACTAGTGGAACCAAACGTTGCTATTGGTCCTCTGATTTAAAGCTGCAAATACTTGACTCTCCCTAGGCACTGGCACGCCATGCTATGCCACTGTTAAAACTTTATTTCATTTGTGAAGATTTATAATGAATCCCTAATGCTTGACGTAGTAAAAGACTATGTGTCCCAAACATATTTATTTATATCAAAAAAATATGGCTGGCTTGTGTCAAACGTGTGTCTTACACTGACTTCACGTAAATCAATTATCACTAGCGTCAGAGACTTGTGCTGCTCTGAACTTTCAAGGACAAGAAATGATTCACAAAAAAATGAGGAAATGAAACCTTGCTGTTGCGATGTGTGTGACTAGTGACTCCACCTGACTGGTGCTCAGGGAGGCTTTCTTTGTCTCATCAATCCTGCTGGAGAGAAACTAGTGGGTAATTCCTTCAAATGACACCAACACATGAGCACTGCACAAAAATGATACTGCAACTTAGTTGATAAATGGTCTGTTCTTTTCCTCAATACCACCAACCACGATGGCGGCTAAAAGAAAATGGCCCAATTTGCTTCATAATAGAGGAAGGAAATGTTCGGTTTCATCTTCTTGTTCGTACAAATGCTCTGCCATCCCCTGAGTGCACTTCCAACTATTTACAATATCCCTCAGAGGAATGTTCTTGTAGTGAGACTCATAGTTGCTTCATTTTTCCATCTTGCTGTTTTTGCAACCTTACAGCTAGAAACATGCTCCTTCATCCCTCTCTCTCTCTCTCTCTCTCTCTCTCTCTCTCTTATAGCCTTGAGTTATGTTGTAGGAGAAGAATGTTTCTGCCTTTTAAGAGGCTTTTCTATTTATAATGAGCTGGAAGTTGTTTCAGTACTTGCACCAAAATAGCCATTGCAGTTTTTCATCTGGAAATGCTTTTACGGCATATGCGTTTTTGGCAAAGCAAATCTTGTTGCGCTTACTGGCCAGAGTCTCATTAACAAATTACCCTTTAATTACTACATATAATCCCTGTAAAGTGAAAGTCAATGTCTTGTAAATGTGATACACCACAGGGAAGAGTGTTGTTAACAACCCTGCCAAATTTGAATGATTAAAAAAATTGCACGGTATGTAAAATCAAAAATAAAACAGCTCCCTGCTCGACTGTCAACTGTCAATCAAATACCACTACTCCTACTTATTTTTGAGCCGCGAAAATATGTACACTTAAAGCCTCTGGAGCCTGGAATATATCCCGCTGGGACGTCGTACGGCTTTCCATGCCATGACGAGAGGCACTAGGCACCAGCTAGCTTGCGAGCTAACTGGGGCTCCTCTTGGACCCCAAACTCGTTTGTGGCATCACCTCTTCACTTGGTACTCTGTCGGTGTGTGGGTGAACATACACAGACAACCACGGAAAATCAACCCTTTATTAAACATGGCGGATTTTGTGTAATTCAGCCTGTGGCTCACACTACATGGCAGGCAATGCTTTGTGTTCTACCATATTAAGGTTGCCTGAATAACACAAAACACAAAAAAACTTGGGAAATTAAATCACAACACCGAGCTGTTCTAAAAATTGTGGCATCCAGCAAAGATGCATTTTCGGGTTGTAGGCATAGCTAGTTAGCTAGCTGCACGCTGTAGTGGAAGAAATCGGCCAAGTATTTAAAACTCACAATTTCGCCAAAAAACTGCTGATGCCAACAAAGGTGCTCAAGTTCTTATAGAATGGAGGAGGGGGGAGTCAGGCCTGAGCCAAAGTGTGTCAGTGGGCTCTGTTTTAGCCACACAAACTGAAAAAGTGAAAAAAAAGTTTAACGATTCGGTACTCCATAGTTCTCAGTCCTTGCACGTTTTCAGCAATTATCTTCATGTAGAACGTGTTTAGGAACATATCTCTTGAATTCACTTTGCAGTGTCTTTAAATGTATTTTTAGAATGGTGAATCCATTGCAAATTCAAATTTATATAGGCATGAACTTTCTAAACACACAGAAAGAAAGGCGATGAGTACTTGGAGTCAATCATGTAAGGAATCTTAACCAGCGTTGTGTGTATAAAGTCCAAACACTAAATCTTCGTACGCTCTACTCTGACGAATTCCTTTGTGATAATCGAATGTAGCATCTTGACCTCTCTCGGCAATCCCTCCCCTACCTGGTAGAAGGCTCGGAGGTGTCGATTTAAGATGGAGAAGTTCTGTATTCTCTGCATGTAGTCATCTGTCTCGCTGTCGTACAACCTCTCCACCCTTGGGTTAGGGTCTCTGGGACACATAAAACAGGCATAACATAGACATGGAAGTCTATTTATTGCAGTTTGATCAAACAGCTCAGTGTCACATTTGCTTCCCCCCCAAAAAAATAAATAAATAAAAAGTATGTAGTGGTGGAATTCTGCAGCCGGTGAATAAAATTTTAATGAGATGACACGCCGCCAGTGAAAATCCTCATGCAATTAGCTATCGAAATAACTGAGGTTAAGTCAGGCCAAATTAATCAGCCTTCCACCCTTCCTGTCTTGTCAATTGCAGGAAATATGAATGTGGTTAAAAAATTAACACTCTGATGAGAAATTCAGCAGAGATGACTAACAAGGCGCCATGTATGCAGAACCTATTTCATGTTTCACTGAGTATTTGTGGCAAATATGACTGGAAGACGCATTAATGACATTTATCAAAGTAATGATAGAACAATGCAAGCATTATGAATGTGAGTGTGACAAATGTCTTATCAAGTAAAAACTATTTTTAATTAGAATCATGCTTCATAAAATAAACTTCAAAATATGTGCATATTACATTTGTGCTGCATTTTTCCTAACCTGATTGCAATGTTACCCTTGTTAACCTTTTAGGCTTGAATACTTTCACTGCTTTATATCGTCGGATTGGCACAGAACACTGTATACTACTATCCATCCATCCATTTTCTATAGTGCCTATCATCATTTGGATTGCGGGTGAGGTTTAGCCGAACCCAGCTAACTTTGGCCGAGAGGCGGGGTATACCCTGGACTGGTCGCAGCCAATCGTAAAGCACATTTACACACAAAAAAAAAAAACATTCACAATTTCCCACCTGTGGACAAATTGCAGTCTTCAGTTAACCTAACATGCATGTTTTCGGAATGTAGGAGAACATGCAAACTTTGCTGGAGCTGAAATTCAAACACGAATTTCAGAACTCTGAGGCAGTTCACCAGTCCACTAGTGCTGCCCCATTGCATACTAAGATGTAGTTAGCGGTAAACAAGCCTTACATGATCCTCATGACCTCGTTGAGGAAAATCCCATTGGTCAGTCTGAGGTAGCAGTCCCGAGAAATGGAATTCACTTCGATGTACTGACTGTAGAGTGGGACACCGTTCTCCATCTCCACCATCTTCTCAAAGAGCTGAACCTGCAAGAGAATTCGGTTTATTGTGAAGTGTTATTTGTGTTTGCCAACGCAACAAACAAGGAAATAAGTTGCTCATAAACAAAGGACTGGTGCAATCATGGAATAGAATGTAAGGAAACAATCTACATCAGCAATATAATGATGCTAATTTACAATAAAGATACAATACAAAACAATAGCACTAAATATTGTAGTATAATCCATAAAAAAAGCTAAATACTTTTTGTTGCGCAAAAGTAATTTTGTTTGTTTTGTACTCCTGTTTGTTTTTGTTTTTGAAGCGTGAGGTTTTGGTCCTGATAGATCTCAGTGAGCGATCAGGAAATGACACCTGAGCGTGACAAGTATGTAAACGGGGAGCCTTTTCACAGAAGCCGCTTACAACCGTGTGGACAGGTGGGACTTGGTGCTCACACTTAGAAAGCGCGTCACAGTGACAAGCATCCAAACGGGGCCCCAGCCAATGTTTCAAGCTCTGCTAAGAAAACCTGCCAATGCAAACGTTTGTTTAAGGAAGTTTATTTCCACCTGCACTGTTTGTAAACAGAGACACAACATGGACGTGGCTGGGCATCTGAGGTGAGGCCGTGTGGCCGAGGCCTTGAGGGTAAACAAGGTGGTAAACGTCACTCAGCACATGACTCTCAGGGTGACAGCTCCCTTGTCGCTGCATAAGTGCATTGGCAAAATCCCCTCAAGGAAGATGCACAATGTCTACAAGCTTCAGGCACAATTCAGAATATGACGTGTGGCCCATCGTAAGGGACACTAACCATCAGGCACATACACAGATAAACCTCTAGTGGGGCTCAAGCACCAGCTTTGTTTTTTGTTTTTTTTTGCGCCGGATGAGAAAAGTGCCCTTTCTGATGGAATGCAATTTTTTTTCTTCCTTCGTAATTATTTTTAAAAATAAAAATTATTCTCTCTGTAATCAATTTCCTCCCAAAGGTGCTTTGATATCTGACAGACAGTTTTTTGAGTTCTCATGAGAATTGTGTCCCTCCCTCTTCCTCCTCCACCTTCACTTAGCTCTGATGCAGTGCAGAGCACAAGTCGCCAGGCCAAAACCGCTGCAACGTCAGACACAGACAAACAGAAAGGTAATGACAGTGTTTGTGCAATGCCTGACTGGTTGGTGCATAATTAATCAAACTTGGCATTCTAGCAACAGTGAAAACATTACATGGTTACTGGCCCGACGTTTTGTAAATAAAAAAAAAAAATATTTACAAAAAAAAAAAAATTTATTTACAAAAACATTTATTGTAAATAAATATAAATAGGGTGGGGTAAGACGTCACATTTCACACAAAGTGCATCCATGCATAACGTAGAGCTACACGTCTTATCAAATCTGTGATTTCAAAGTCTTGTCCAGCAAGTTTATTAACATTTGGACGCATGTTTAATGAAGAGGGAGATATCGACGGACGCACAGAAAATATAAAGAGAGTTTTACTAATTCACGCTAGTTTTATTTAATCTATAAATTCTATAATCTATAATCTATAATAATCTATAATCTTATTGATTTTGATGTGAAAGCCCGAAGAACAAAAAGCGTGACCACAAACATGTTGAAGTAGAACTTCAGGTAAAAGAAACACACATACCAAATATTTATACTTCAACTGTTGTGGTTTACAAATAAGGAATAATTTTGAGAAATTAACAAAACAATCTAAATTATTTCAAAGGCAACATATAATGGTTTATGATATCGAGCGCCATACAAAAATAATTAATAAATGGTAAATGTATTTAGCTGTTAAGTTGATTTTGTTGGCATAATTATGGGCCCACTGTTAGCATCCATCCACCCATTTTCTGAGCCGCTTCTCCTCACTAGGGTCGCGGCTGTGCTGGAGCCTATCCCAGCGATCTTCGGGCAGGAGGCGGGGAGTTGTTAATTAACCTACCATGCATGTTTTTGGGATGTGGGAGGAAACCGGAGTGCCCGGAGAAAACCCACGCAGGCACGGGAGAACATGCAAACACTACACAGGTGGGGCCGGGGATTGAACCCCGGTCCTCAGAACTGTGAGGCAGACGCTCCGTGCCGCCGCCCACTGTTAACATTACCTATTAATGGGTGTCTGATTTGAAATTAAAGGTAGATCTTAAAATTATGCTATTAGCCATAGTATACTATTAGAGTAATGCTTCAACACTGTCGGTAAAATAATGTATGCTGTGTTCCCCGCTTGATGGAGGGCCAGTAAGTCATTCCTAATTGTTATACAGAAAACTGACTTATCTCTTCAAAAAGAAAATGCGGCGTAATTCCAAGAAAAGGAAGGCAACAAAAGCATAAAGAAAAGGAACTACAGAAGGCCACTTGGGGTAGTAGTTCTCTTTAATCCTGGATCAGTATTTTTAGATATGTTTTTCCTTAATTTTATTTTGGCCTTGGGTACCCTTTTTGACTTGACAACTGCCCGACAAAAAATGTCTGTGCACGTGTCCCGTGTACCATTAACACCCCTACAAGCTTTTGTACACCATTCATTTACATCATAAAGTCTCTTCATTGAGCAGAAGGGGGGGGGGGGGGGGGGGGGGGGGGCTTCAGGCTAATTAGCATCATGTGGAAAACAGCTGATTATTTTTATATATATAATGTACAAATTCACAATTGGTTTTGGGGCAAGCTGAAAACACAATAGCATATATATAAAATAAATTTATTTATTTATTTTAAAGAAGATGAAGAAGAAGAAGCCAGCCAAGGCCACGGAAGTGCTCTGGCTGGCAGCAGTTATGAAGAGGCAAAGGAAGCTTTAAAAAGGGGAAGTTGGCTGTCTGTTTTGCTGCAAACAATAAACTGATCTATTTGCAGTAGTAACCATCAGTGTTGTACTTTGATTAGCTAGTTAATGGAAATAATATACTGAAGCCAAGTGAGCTTTTTACACTTTCTACACACCATTATTACAAAAAAAAGTGATGACCTTTTTCTCTAGGCGAGAATGATAAACATTAAATGACATACCCAGTGCACCAATGCACTCTCCATGAATTCTTCTATTATCTCCATCATACTCGAGTCCATTATAGTGCCACAATTGATGAGAGACACTACAGCAGTCGGGCAGTTGATTAACAAACAATATCAGTGCTTTAATGTAGTGACTCTCACAGAATCCATCTTCTGTCAAGTGAAGTGCTTTGACATTTGTGAGGCCCTTCCCCTCCCTTCCACCCTCCTCCTCCACCTCCTCCTCACCGTCTCTTCCTCTCTGACTGTGACGCCCAGTTTCATTGCAAAACCACACCGCAATTGTCAAAAGGCTCATGTTGCATTTATAAAGCCGATGTCTTCTTTCCACCGACACTCAGGTCACAACACATGTCATAGGGTTATTTGGCAAATCATGTGCTGAGATCCCATGATCAGGCCTCATTGCCTAAAACGTTATCATCCTTTTTGGTTTGTTGTTTTCATATTAATCTTCTGTATGAACATTGAGCCAACTTAGTTTTACATACCATCAGACATAATGTAGATATTAAAGAATAAGAATAACAAGAATAAGAATTAAGTAACTTGGATTTATATAGGGTGTTTCAAGGGACCCAATGTCAGTTTGGACTGAATGATATTTCGACTGTGTTGTTTCAGCACCTCAAACGGCATTTACACACTGTATGTTGGCGCTCTCTAGTGGTAAAATAAAATCTGAGATTTCATTTGCATTGATTTTTATTATTTAAGTCACAGTTTTTATTCAGGCCGAGAGAACCCTTGAACGCTTCAACACATCAACTATTCTCACTTTTAAGATAATAATGTTCACTATTGCTTGACCTCTCTGATGTGTATAGACAGATATTGTGGCGACGGTGTGTCATAAAGGTGAGAAAGAGGCACCTCTTTCTCATCTTTATGACACACCGTCAACACAATATTGTGCCCTTTAAAGTACAGTAGCTTAATGAACAAAATATTTAAAACGCTTTAATTAAATTCGCTCACCTGCTTTTGACTTTCTGGACTTAAGTGACATCTCATTCCTAATCCATCCATCCATCCATTTTCTGAGCCGCTTCTCCTCACTAGGGTTGCGGGCGTGCAGGAGCCTATCCCAGCTGTCATCGGGCAGGAGGCGGGGTACACCCTGAACTGGTTGCCAGCCAATCGCAGCATTCCTAATCCATATGGTTCAATATGACACCGGTCCACCCTTTGCAGGTATAAACGCTTCAACTCATCTGGAAAGGCTTTCCCCAAGGTTTAGGAGTGTGTTTGCGGGAATTTTTGACCGTTCTTCCAGAAACGCATTTGTGAGGTCATACACTCTAATGTTGAACGAGAAGGCCTGACTCTCAGTTTCCGCTCTAAGTCAAGGGTTTTCTATTGGGTTGAGGTCAGGACTCTGTGCAGGCCACTCGAGTTCAGCCACACCAAACTCTCACATCCATGTCTTTATGCACATGGATTTGTGCACAGGTACAGACCCATGTTAGAAATGGAAGAACTGTTTCCACAAAGTTGGGAGCATAGAATTGTCCAAAATATTGGCTCCTTAGTTCCAGTGAAAGGAGGTCTGAAGGATTCAGCATACCAAAAGCTTTTGGACAATTAACTGCTCCCAACTTTCTGGGATCAGTTTGGGGATGGCCCTTTCCTCTTCCAACATGACTGTGCACCAGTGCACAAAGCAGGGTCCATAAAGACATGGATGAGACAGTTTGATGTGGATTAACTTTACTGGCCTGCACAGAGTCCTGACCTCAACCCAATAGAACACCTTTGGGATGAATTAGAGCAGAGACTGAGAGCCAGGACTTCTCGTCCAACATCAGTGTGTGACTTGACAAATGTGCTTCTGGAAGAATAGACAAAAATTCCCTACAGACACCTTGTGGAAAGCCTTTCCAGAAGAGTTCAAGCTGTTATAGCTCTAAAAGGTGAATCGATGTCATCCATCCATCCATCATGTGAGTCAAGGCAGGTGAGCGAATACCTTTGGCAATATAGTGTAGCTCACTGACAGTGTCAATCACAACTGAGCATTAGCTACTTTCAAAGAATATTTTATCTCATTTCTTTAATGTATCTCAGTTGTACTTATTATTATTGCCATCATTGTTGAGTGTTTGCAGAACCAGTGTTGGGGAGTAACTAATTACATGCAACTATCCATCCATCCCTTTTCTGAGCCGCTTATCCTCACAAGGGTCGCGGGAGTGCTGGAGCCTATCCCAGCTATCATCGAGCAGGAGGCGAGGTTCACCCTGAACCGGTTGCCAGCCAATCGCAGGGCACGAGCAGGGCGGTGGCCAAAGGCAGGGACCTTGGCGATCCGATCCCCGGCTACAGAAGCTGGCTCTAGGGACGTGGAATGTCACCTCTATGGCAGAGAATAAGCCTGAGCTGTTGTGTGAGGTCGAGAAGTTCCGACTAGATATAGTCGGACTCGCCTCCACACACAGCTTGGGCTCAGGTACCAGTCCTCTTGAGAGGGGTTGGACTCTCTTCCACTCTGGAGTTGCCCACAGTTAGAGGCGCCGAGCAGGTCTGGGTATACTTATTGCCCCCCGGCTCGGCGCCTGTACGTTGGGGTTCACCCCGGTGGACGAGAGGGTAGCCTCCCTCCACCTTCGGGTGGGGGGACGGGTCCGACTGTTGTTTGTGCCTATGGACCTAACAGCAGTTCAGAGTACCCACCCTTTTTGGAGTCCTTGGAGGGGGTGCTGGAGAGTGCTCCCACTGAGGACTCCATTGTTCTGCTGAGGGACTTCAATGCTCACGTGGGCAATGACAGTGAGACCTGGAAGGGCGTGATTGGGAGGAACGCCCCCCCCCCCCGATCAGAACCCGAGCGGTGTTCTGTTATTGGACTTCTGTGCTCATCACGGATTGTCCATAACGAACACAATATTCAAGCATAAGGGTGTCCACACGTGCACTTGGCACCAGGACACCCTAGGTTGCAGTTCGATGAGCGACTTTGTGGTCGTGTCATTGGACTTGCAGCGGCATGTCTTGGACACTCGGGTGAAGAGAGGGGCGAAGCTGTCAACTGATCACCAGGTGAGTTGGCTCCAATGGTGTCCAAAAAGTTGTCAAAATTCAATAGTGCGCATTATACATATGTATAGGGGCAAATGGAAAAAAACCTCACATTTTATACATGTATGCCGCTATCTAGTGGTTATGAAAAAGCTGTACACTTTCATTCCAAAATGCCATCGCCACCTAGAGGTTATGATAAAGGTGTACACTTTCATTCTAATATGCCACTGCCACCTAGTGGTTATAAAAAGGTGTAGCCTACACTTTTATTCCAATATGACAGGGGTAAGTATGACTGCATATATGTACAGTTGTGCTCATAAGTTTACATACGCTGGCAAAATTTGTAAAATATTGTGGGTTTTTTTTAAATATGACTGATGACTGAACAACAACCATCATTAATTTCTTTATGATTATATTTTGTTTAATGATAATGCTTTTCTGAAATGCGTGACTGTTTAATTTGAACCCCATTAAAATTAATTGAAATGTGTTTTGCTGGGTTCTTCATGCTTTCTTTAAAGAATTGTACCCATCTTACAAATTCTGCCTGGATAATCGAACATATGAACACAACTGTGTGTTTTCTAATTTACTAAATAAAAGTAGGGCTGTGAATTTCAAAATAAGAGCAAGTAAATTTAAAAAAGTATTACGTGTTCAAATAAAGTGCTTGGCTTCAGAACAATTCTTTGAAAAAAAACTAACAAAATAAAGATAATACATGCAATGCAAAATTATGCATTGTAAAAAAGCTGTATACATAGGTAGAAGCGTTTTCCAGAATTTTGAGGTCAACTTTGGGGGTGCGTATTATACATGGGTGTGCACCCATTATACACGAGAAATTACAGTAATTCTCAATAATATTGATTCTCTTGCTGTCAGCCATCCATATGAGTATGCAAATTACTTTGATTTTAAAAGTAGTTTGGCACGTTTTTCACTTTACTACAAAGATATTTCTTTGTTTATTGTCTTTTTTCTTGGGTTTCCCCATTGTGGCTCCCATACTACCTACTGATTATTTTTATTTTTTGTCAGGTCTAATTTCTGAACCCACTGTGAACCATAACTTGAACTAGTTTAAATATTAACACTGCTTCTTCCTTCATTCCAGCATCTGTCTTTTTTTTTTTGTAATAATCAAACTTTTTCAGCCACTGAAAGCAAGTTCATCTGTGTAAATGAATTTTTAAAAACACATTTTATTTAAGAAGAACCACACATTTGTAGTCATGAAATCGACCATTTGCATTAAAAACTGTTTTGCTTTATTAAAACGTTTTTAAAAAATAAATAAAATCCAAAATAAAAAAAAGTCCAACACTTCTTGTTGCTGCACGACAGAGTGTGTTACTGTGTGTCCAGATAGTGCCTGTGCAGCACTTCTTGGATAAAGTACACCCGAGATTATCTGATTGTTTCTGAGCTGCATAGACAAGATGACAGCTTCATATAGGTCACCAAAGTCTCACACACACATACACACACATGTATGCACTCGCGTGCATGCACATCCGCACATGCAAGCACGCACGCACACAAAAATACACACACACACAAAATCCAACTGCACTCAGAGAACCCACAATTTGTTTCTTTTCTATTGTTCCTTGTACAAATGGAAGCAGACACTAAAAAGCGGTTAAAAATGTCTAACTTTAATAGGCTATATGTGCATTGCCACTTTAAAACAGTTTCCAAAGCATTTCATTGCAGTTCAGTAAAAACTCTAATGCTGTGAAATGATTAATACAGTGCACTCGGGGTGAACTATGATATCAGGTTAAAATTAAGGTCAAAATGTGAGCTAAACCTGTTTTAATACAGTTAGAACAAAAAGTACTACACATCTCATGAACAGAGCTTCTGATGGTCACACGTTCCTGACGTCCTTCCATTTGTGTTACAATGTTTTGGCTGCTGTTTTGGTGGAGCATTAATCAAGCCTTATTTCAAAACCAAGAGTTGTTCTACCTGCCACCAGCCAAATCACACCCAACCAAGAAATCTTAGACACGACCCCCAATTTCCAGCATTATTTCGCTTTTGATTTTATTCAATTATTTTCTAGCTGGAAGATGGCGGGGCCTTTTCTGCGTCAGGGGAGCCCTCGGCTGCACCGGGGTCGACCTGGCCAAACTTCAGCATGAGCAGGATTTTTACTTTGGCTTCCTCCAGGGTTTCCTTCACTCCCTTCTCCAGAAGAAAGCCCTCGCTGACAGCTTCCGGCTGCTCCTGAGCCATGGCCCCTTCCACCGAAGTCTGCAGGTAGCGCAGGCTCAGCAGGACTGACATCTGCACATAGGAAGGCACAAGGAATAGGAACAGCGGCCCGAAGAGTCAGCATGTGTCCACGTGACGTATACATCACCAAACATGTATGCTGACAGATATGTGAAAATAAAAGTGAACAAGGATCCATACATTTTAACACGAGGACTGTATATAGACTGTATATAAACAGGTATTTTCTATTCCAATTAATGTGTACATCTTTGACTCTGTCGGGACACTGTCTACTTCTTCAGGTAACCCTGCGCAATCTAATGAGATCCAACAAATTACCTGTCAAACTATAACACTTGATAGAGATATTATTTTAACAATATGTCTATTAATATGGTGGTTGTAGTTTGTGGTGTCATAGTGCAATGCAACAGAGGCTTAGTACAACATTTTGCCCCTTTCGAATGACTCAAAAAAGTCACAGGAGCTTATCCAAACTACACTTGCAATAATTGCCTTATTTTTAAATTAATACATCTCTGACAATGATAATCAAAACTGAGACAGAATCTCCCAGAGACACTTCAGTCAACTTTTGATAATAAAAGCGATTCTAATTTGGATTGCAAGCATTCCAACTAAATGGAGAGGAGGAGATGGATGGATATTCTGCAGGTCAAACAACAAACGCCTTGCAGTTGATTAATGCCTAACTGCTTACAAATCATCCATCCATCCATCCCTCCATTTTCTGAGCCGCTTCTCCTCACTAGGGTCGCGGGCGTGCTGGAGCCTATCCCAGCTATCATCGAGCAGGAGGCGGGGTACACCCTGAACTGGTTGCCAGCCAATCGCAGGGCACATACAAACAAACAACCATTCGCACTCACATGCATGTTTTTGGGATGTGGGAGGAAACCGGAGTGCCCGGAGAAAGCCCACGCAGGCACGGGGAGAACATGCAAACTCCACACAGGCAGGACCGGGAATTGAGCCCCAGACCTCAGAACAGTGAGGCAGACGCTCTAATCTGTCGTCCACCGTGCCGCCATCATTTTTTTTTTTTTCTTTTTTATAATTTTCACCACTCTGAAGATATTGCTGCTGTCCCTCAAGTACTGACCCATCAGTTGCTTGTTTAGATCTGCGTTTCTACCATCCTAAACTATATGGCTATTGTCAGCTGTGTAGTGACCATGTGATCCACCTGTATCAAGATGACTGATAGCACACCAGGACCGGTTGAATTCATCAGGTCCATGTAGTAGTCGATCAGAGCCTGCCTGCAGCCACGGTTGTACAGGTTGAGCTCCTCATTCTGGAACTCGTAGTTGTAGTGAGCGCTGTTGTCTGACAGGTGGTACTGCAGGCAGGGCCGAGGGGAAGCGGGGTTACAGCAGCTGAACGGGACGCCATCCAGCAGGTAGCGTCCATCTATGTTGCTGCGGATGCGACTGTTGATGGAGGTAGGAGGGGGAACATAAGAAGTGGAGAGGACAGGAGGACAGATAAGAAAAGATCATTGTATTTTATTTTCATTATATTTTATAAGAAATTAAAGTCACACAACAAGTTAAAGGCTTTCATGAGTCAATATTACCTTCACACTGAGTCTTTCTAATAAAATCTAAAATATTAGATCCATTGAGGGGCCAACGGGGTAAGCTTTTGGGACGTGTGTTATTGGAGCACAAACAAATGTCCAAATCATATTTATTGTTATAGAGACATGGTTACTTACTTCCATTAATAGACTTAAACTCCATTAATAAACTTTAAATCAGTAATTTAACATAGCATATGAATTCCGTGTTCCACACTTTTCCAAACTATATGCTTGTCCAAGTCACACAGTCATTACCTGGGGCTTCCTGATTATCACTTTTTGGTGCTTATGATTCACCTTTGGTTATACCTAAGGAACTACATGTACAAAATAGACAAAAAAATGAAATATTATAATATGGCTCCAGTAGGTGCCTTTGAGGCTTCCCCATTTCACCCCAAAAAATTCAGAGATTTTCCAGTTAACGTTATGTTCATTGTGTCAAGTACACTGACAAAATTAACTTCTTCAAATAAATTTAAAAGAAATAATGGAAGGAATTTCCACATATTTAAATGGTTCTCTTTCAGCATTAAGAAATGCTATTGGTCTAATCTTAATGGACTTGGGTTAGGTCAATGTAATTCATTATGGTTATTTTAATTAAATTACTAGGATTGGGTCCAACTTAATTTACTTGGGTTGAATAAACTTAATTTATTCAGGGTAGTACAGTTTGTTTTTTAGTGTTTTGTCTATTAAAGCTATCCCAGATAAAACGGACAATTTAGAGTCTTCAATTAATGTTTGTGGGAATGTGGGAGGAAGCCGGAGTACCCAGAGAAAACCCAGACATGCAGGTACGGGGTGAACATGCAAACTACGCACGGGAAGGTTGCCACGACCGAGTGCCACAGTTATTTTTTTCTTAATTACGTGGAAGTACTTTCCATGACAAAATTCAGCCAGTGTAACGATTAAAAAAAAAAGGTTCCAGCCCGGTTTCGTGTCAAGGATGGAAACATAACACAAAACAAACAGGCGATATTGAAATGAAATTGTAATGCATGCAACAGCATTGAAACTATGGCAGTTAAAATTATTGTAAAAAAATATATAATTTAAATTTAAAAAATTAAACTATTCAGTAAAAACTGAACATTTGACATTTGCACAACATCTGATGATGAAAGAAAACTAAATTGCTCACCTGAAAGCAAAGTTTTGATAAATTTATGTGGATAATATGTTTCCATCTTATTCCATGACTATCTTCTTCAGAGCTTCAAAGGTGAATTTAATTCTGGAGTGTTGCTTAGGTTTAATGCATAGACAAGACAAGCAACATTGCCACTGCAAATGCCACATTTGTCAAGTTTTCTACCACTGTTACTCCTCCACATTTGTGATGACATCTCGGCAAAGAAACGCGATTGCCTCGTGTTATTTCAACGTGAAATAATCGATTAAATGTGAAGTCAACCAGATTTCATGCAAATTCAACTTGATTTAATCATGCTCATCTTGCAAACAGAAAATTATTGATTACCAATTGCATGTTAGACTTAATAAAAGAAACAGCCAGCCAATATCCTTTTTTTTTTTTAGTGTAGATGTTACCATTTAATGAGCACATGGTGGACCTTCACATAGCAACATGATTCAGTTAGCAACCTGACTGCGTACTGGTATATTTGGAATTTCTGAAAGGTTTTTATATCAATTGATATTTCACTATGAGTGGGCAAGTTATGCCTGGCAACATCCAACCACAAGATTACAAAACATAAGGGTAAATTTTTATGCTACAACTGTCCACTGTTTCAATCTCTACTGAGGGAAGATCAAATGGTAGCAGTCACCCCATGATGACAGGGTGGACAGCAATTTCAGGAACATGTAAAATGGTCTGTATGATCATGGAAATAGAATACACATGATCACAATGACTCGTTTTATCAGATAATTTGTTGTGGACAATAAAACCTTGGCATTTTGGGAGGGTATCATTTAGCCACCTATTACACACTGTAGTTAGCAGAGAGATTCTGATGAGGACACTAAAGGTACTTCATGGGGATATTGAGCCTATTTTTAGTTTGGGTAAAAGTGAGCATCTGTTTACTTCCAATAGTTACATCCTAGACCAACATGATTGTTTGCTTATAATCCTTCCCTTTAACGGTAAATCACTTCAAATATCTTTTTTTTACCTTTTGGATGCTGCTTCCACCCCGCTCATGCAGATAAGAAGCTTTTGTCTATTTCTTTTATCTCTCCCTTTAAATTACTCTTTTGTTCATTACTGTATCATCATGCACTCACTCCTTGATATCCTTGGAGGTGTAGTCCAGGTATCTGTTGCTGACCCACTGCACCTCAAACCAATCCCTGAAGTTGGTGTTTCCACAGCAACGGAACTCCATCTGCAGATGATCGATGGTTTCTTTCTGGAAACAGCGGCCCGGAACGTCAGTGTCCTTGTAGAAACGGATCCCATTCCTCAAACCAACCTGAGAGGAGGGAGACATAGCCATGAAGAATGGATACTTTTAGTTTTCCTCTTTGTAATAACTTTCTGAAAAAGAACATGTTACAAAAAAAAGTCAAACCCATTTCCCAAAGCTTTGCTGCAGCCTTTCTTTCTATGCATTGTTATCAAATATATTTCATATATTTTGTATAATCAAGTGTTTTTAATTATTAACTTTTCAAAAAATGTTGTTGGTTTTTTTTTCCAGGGACTATATAGACTTGTGACTAAATAATTTCATCATTCAAATATGTTCATTTTTGTTGTTGGAGTTGGCAGTGATGTAGAACTGCCATATTTACTGACATACAATATTAGATAGGCGGCACGGTGGACAACTGATTAGCGCATCCGCCTCACAGTTCTGAGAACCCGGGTTCAAATCCGGCCCCGCTGTGTGGAGTTTGCATGTTCTCCCCGTAATTGTGTGGGTTTTCTCCGGGTACTCCGGTTTCCTCCTACATGCCAAAAACATGCGTAGTAGCTTAGTTGGCGACACTAAATTGTCCGTAGGTGTGAAAGTGAGTAGGAATGGTTGTTTGTTTATATGTGCCCTGCGATTGGCTGGCGACCCGTACAGGGTGTAGCCCGCCTCTCGGATAGGCTCCACCCTAGTTACCATTCTAATATGCGAGCCCACCTTCAGAGATTCTTCCAGGTGTCCCTGCAGGGCGTAGCTGAGCACCACCACTGCGATGAGCAAGCAACAGAGGAGTGCGGCCACAGCGTACCAGCCCAGCAGGAGAACCTTCCAGCGTGGGAAGCGGCTCGGGTCCAAGGAGTCCTGGCACACCCGGCCGGCCACCCAATTAGTACCGATGGAGGCCAGGCCAACCAACATCAGGATGTTGGGAACCACGTGGATCTCTGTGTTCTCCATCACCTCGACAAGGAAAGAACATAATGAAAGGTAACGCAAAGTCCATTATTGAAAGCCAGATTTCTTCTACCTTAACAGATTCATTTGGACTCCAATTGCACATTCCTGTTTTCACGTAAAGCAACCCAAAGCTGCTACCGTCTATCATTCTTATGCTGTAAAGTGAAGTATTCATAGTTTTTATCAATGTTTAATATACTGTACATAAAATAACCATTTTCACTGAGTGGGCCCTAGTGAGCAAAATCGAATTAGAACGATATGGGCCAGTACAATTTGCAAACCACGCCGTGAATCAATATTCTTGTTAGTTGTTCAGACTCATGAAGCAAGTCTTGTTCTAATGCATCGTTCTTCGTGTATCAATCAATGCTACTTCTGAAGCCTCTGCGCTGCAAATCAATAATACTTTGCATCACAACTAAATGATAACAACGGCCCCGCTCACACTGATGATCAATAATATAGCAGAGGGCGCATGTTGATGGCCTGCAGCTGTCCTGTGCTGTCAGCTGCTTATCAATGCTTGCAATCAATATCAGTCCATAGGACATCAGTGAGGTCACATTGGGTTTTTGAGGTCACCGCCTTCACTTTATTGGTTGCAGTATTCATAGTAAGAATGATTCTACGCAGAATGTTTTCACATGCTTTTAAACCACAGTTGGGCAAACTTTTTTTTAATGGACAGTTGGGCCAAAAACAATATTTAGAAAAAAAGTTAGTGTGCATTTAGAATATATAAAATACTGCACGGTAGCTGAATAGTTAGCACCTCTTCCTCACAGTTCTGAAATGGCGGGTTTGAATCCGGGCTACGGTCTTGTTTGCATGTTCTCCCTGTGCTTGAGTGGGTTTTCTTCGGGTACTTTGGTTTCCTCCCACATCCCAAAAACATGCACGATAGTTTCATTGAAGACTCTAAATTGTCCATAGGTGTGAATGGTTGTTTGTCAATATGTACACTGTGATTGGCTGGCAAGCAGTCTTGGGTGTATGCCTTAAAGTCAGCTGGGATAGGCTCCAGCTCTACTGTGACACTAATGAGAAGTGGCACAAAAAATGGTTGGATGGACTGTTTCCTTAGTAACAATATTAATAACATAATTTGTTTTAATTTTAATTCTATTACTTACAATTAGTGTACTTATGATTAATTTACTGTATGTGTAACATTGTTTATTTTACTAATATACTGTATTTGTTTTATTGTTTGCAGAAAATCCATCCATCCATTTTCCGTACCGGTTTATCCCCACTAGGGTCGCGGGCGTGCTGAAGCCTATCCCAGCTGACTCTGGGCGAGAGGCGTGGTACACCCTGAACTGGTCGCCAGCCAATCGCAGTGTTTGCAGTAAATCAATTAAGCAATTATTTAATGAGATACATAAATACATTTGAACGAGGAAGAAAAACAAAATGCAAGAAATATTACAGGACTGGACTGATTACAGGACTAATATTGATTGCAAGCATTGATAAATAGCTGACAGAGTAGGAGTTGGTCGTGTGTGACCCCTGGGCTATGCTTTGCCCACCCCTGGTTTAAGTTATTTAATATGGATTTGTTGTGTTCAGCCTTACCTCAGACCTACGAAGCAGCTCTATCTTAAGGTAGACACCCAGAGAAAAGACGAAGGACCCACACAGCACGGCCATCCAGGACAAGAGCCACAGGCCCTGGGCCAGACGCACTCGCCTCTGCTGGGTGAACTTCATCTTCAGCAGCACCATGGCTCCTTACTGCGCACTGCTCAGCTCCAAACAGAAGATAAAAGAGGACCAGGAATTTATGTTAAGGGTGACGAAAGCGAGAATTGAACTCAGGAATGGTCTGTGAATCCAGAGGTGGCCAGCTGCATGGAAAGGAAAACACTCAGAAGTTGTGTAGTCATCCAGCAGTCAAAGCAGGCCTACACTGGTAAATTATTAACAGGGTGAGCTCATCTAAATTGTTCCAGGTGGGAGGGATAAGTATATAGATCCCTTGGATGCAAGAGGACACAGTCAATCTGAGATGATAATCCAATAGCGCAAATTCACTTTGATAATGAATTTGATAAAAAGAAAGATTTGTGTATAATCTGAGAAATTAGGTCCATAAATTTGAGAATTGTTGGAGAAAATAGTTATTCCTTTTGCTGGAGATGACCCGATTTCCACTCAATGATCGTTCACTCTGTGCCCCCTCCCCTCCAAGATGGAATCAAATATTTCCTCCTCTTGATGTGATCTTGTCGTTTGACGGCGTCGTGGTGGGTATTTGCAAGTGCAGTGCCCCCCTAAACCGACGTACCCATGGTCGGAGGACACACAGACTGGGCAAAGTGGACCGTTTGGAACCCTAATCCTCACAAAAGAGTCCTTGGGATCCTATTAAGATCCAAGGGCCAATGGGAAAGCAGGCCAATGTCTGATCAGCAAACTTGTTCTGATGGACATGTTGAAAGGGCGGGCCGATTGGAATGTTATGACAGCTTTAGTCACCTGACATTCGTATCATACACTGTAGGTGCTCAAGCAACCGGAAGAAACATGGCTGTACCACATGCGTCATGTGCGGGGGGGCTTTAGCATCATCATCAATTTAGACCCCCTTACAGCACCCCCGGTCATGTGATCTACGGAAAAGTGCTAGTTCAAGTAAAATCTGCCCAATACATCCCTAAAGTTCTGATTTAACAGTTCTGTCATCCATTAAGCTTTTCAGTGATAATGTGCCATTTTGATTGGTAAACAGGTATTAAAAATGTTATGGTTTGGTTGTTGTTGTTTTTTTTTTTACATTTTGGCCACTTTGGAATAGACAAAATATTACAAACTCCTTTCCACGTGTTTGGTAACTTAAAGTTGAAACAGTCACTACACGCCCCGCCTCTCGACCAAACTCAGCTGGAATAGGCTCCGGCTCACCCGCAACCCAAAAGAGGACCCAAAACGGTGTAGAATATCCATCATCCATCCATTTTCTGTACCGCTTCACCTCACTAGGGTTGCGGGCGTGCCGGAGCCTATCCCAGCTATCTTCAAGCAAGAGGCGGGGTGCACCCTGCACTGGTCGCCAGCCAATCGCTGGGCACATATATATAAACAACCATTCACACTCACATTCACACCTACGGGCAATTTAGTCTTCAATCAACCTACCATGCATGTTTTTGGGATCTGGGAGGAAACTGGAGTACCCGGAGAAAACTCTTGCAGGCATGGGGAGAACATGTAAACTCCACACAGTCGGAGTCGGGATTTGAACCCCGGTCCTCAGAACTGTGAGGCGGATGTGCTCACCAGTCGTTCACCATTCCGCCTAACCAGTCGTGATCATTCCGTTAGAGACTGCATAGTGTGTATGATGCGTGTGAGAGCTACATAGTGCATGGAGGAGGATCAATTGGATTAGATTGTTATGATAAGTATTTACGACAACTTCAGTTAGCGTGAAGTGGCACAATGGACCTGGGCCTTTCACGGATGTTCCAAGTTATGCATGTTTGGCTAAATGGAGATTCTGAAATTACCCTTTGTTTGTAGTCGTGTCTCCATCTGTCGGTCTCGTAATTGACTGGATAGCTCTCATCAAGTGTCATTGTTGGAACGGTCTCACCCACACTCACTGTGATCCTGCACAGGATAAACATACTGTAGTTGCAAACGCAACGATGGAGTCAGGTTGTTGCCAAGCACCTCTTCTAACAAACAGGAAACATGTGACTCCAAAACTAACACCACACTTTTATTAACATGTTAAATGAGTCATGAAACAGGGAAACTTAAATCCAGCAGCACACCCTTATATGCCGTTAACTTGAATATTCTAGGTGAGCCCCAAACTGCAACGTTGTGCACACGTGATAAGCAATGACATAATTTAAACTGGTTTCATTATTAAAGCAGAAATACCACATACATGCTGAGCTGACATGCAGAGTATTGACGTTGACAAATCAGGATTGGGGGGGGGGCAGATTCAAATAAAATTAATACAATAGTTTCCTCATCCACACAAACCAAAAAAAACACAATATCGTATGTACACACATATTTGCATAGACACTATCATCAAAGGGGAGTTTTCAAGTTAAAACAAAACCACTTTTTGTCATATTTATTAAAACTGTCAGTACGACCTGCCAATAGTACATGAGTAAACTGATTTGTTTCTCGCGAGTGCACAGAAAATGATTGACACCTCATCAGTCACACCTTCTGTCGCTGATGGATTGTTTTTCCTCAGCCATGCAAATCAAATGAGAAGTACAAGATCAGGCTAGAGTGGGCTCATTTTTAACAGATAATTTTACTCATGTACCACTGGCATCACTAGGCCTACTTTAGGGGGGCTGAAGCCTCACTAAAAATTTCTTAAGGCCTGCCAAAATTTTGGGAATGTCTTTGACCCCCCCCACCCCCCTAAAATCCACAAACCAATCCATTAAACCTGAGCCCCTGTCATGTACTGTCAAGTCATACTGACAGTTTTGACAACAATTTTTTTTTAATTGCAAACATCCCCTTTAATTATACATTTTCTTCACTTTTTCTAAAATATTATAATTGACTTAAACCGCAAGGAATACATTCAGTATTCCATTTCCAATTCCAATTCCATCAGCGTTATTTTTCACAATTCTACACCACAATAATAAGAAATAACAACACTAAGCTGTAAATATTTATAATGGTAATTATATTTTTTTTCTGAAAAGATAAATAGAAATATATTACATTATTTGCAAAATAGATTATTTGCAATTAATAGCAAATTATTTTTTTAGTCTTTTTTAGTAATATTGTGGACTTGAGAAAAAGTTGCTTGAGGAGGTATAAATGAATCACACTGTGCAGGGTGATAATTGGCTCATCAGCCAAACCTTGTCTGATTCTGGTCAATTATAACAACTAATACATCATACACCGTCAAAGTAATACAATAGCCACGACCCTGCAATATAATCCATTGAAATTTTCAAGACGAATGAAACACAAACGCAAATGTTCGACTACATTGTTTCCTGCAATGAAATTAAAGTCACGTTCATCCCGTGTTGTTATCGCTCTTGTCACTCTGCCCACTGTACCACTTTGCTCTGCTCCCACCACCTACTACTCCTGCTCCTTCCCTTCACCCACCCGCTCATGGGTGTGCAGTTGTTGCATGAACTCATCTAGGATCTGCTGGGCAGACATAGAGGTCACATTCACAGCATCCTGCTCCAAAAGTGTCACCAATACCTTTTCCTTTTCACCCAAGCGGTCAGCTCTGTGGAGCTGCTGAGGCTTTAGAGGGGTGCCAGTGTATTTTATACCCAGAGAGGACTGCTGTTGATAGGTTTGTGGTTTGGCAGTGTAATTGGCTACTATTTTCTGATAAATGGCCGTGCTGATGTCGTCCACTGAGAAAGGCAGGCTGTTGCTGGACTCAAATGGACTTTGGATGGAGATTTGAACTCCTGTTTTGGGTACTTCCTGTTTGAAGGGGACAAAAGCTGTGGCACTCTCTGATTCTGTTAACCAGTCGTGTGCCGCTTCCTCTGATTTAGGAGCGTGGGGGAGCTTGAGTGCTGATGGAGAGCTGGCAGAGTTGCTGTCAACACCAGAAGGTGTCAGAAACGTATGCACAGCCTCAGGTGAGTTGAAGTGCTTCTCCAATAAATCCTTTATCAGGCACGGCAGCTGAGAATGAGACATATTGAAGATGGATTTCAACTATACATTCAAAGACGAGGAAATGTTATCAGTGCATTCTTTGCTATTCTCGTTTAGGATTCCAAGAGTTTGAGTGACCTTTATTTTCTCAGTTAATCAGTATTTCATGTTATGGATGAAATGTCAAATAAAATCTGCCGTTCTTCTATTTAAATTACACCATTTTACAAGAAATGCCAGTGCGCTTGCATACTCAATGAGAATAATCAGCCATTGAAGGACCATGAGCTAAATGTGTAGTTCTAGGGTCATGCATGTTCCATTCTTTGTTGACTGCTGTATTGTGGTTAGATTGGACGGGGGAAATTTTAGAAACACCTCAAAACATAATGTTAAATCAGCTTCAATCAAAGCTGAGCATTATTATCTTTGTTAAAGGCAGAAGCTTTTATATTATTATTTTTGGATCTCGAAGTATGTTGCAGTCATACCTGTCCTAGGTCCCTATCAGCCGGTTAGTAGTGTTTGTTTATGTGATTTGATGTCCACTAGAGGGAAACATGCTCACGTTGATGTTCTCCAGCCCAGCGATGGTCCTGTGAGCGCCCTCCAACTCCGAGCTCAGCTGGGACACACGATTGAGAAGGTGCTTCCTTTCACTGCTTCTACTCTCCGACTGCACACACACACACACAAGGGAACAGCCGGTTCGGTAGACAAAGCAGCAAGAAAATTACTCCTTGTGTCATTCTAGCCTTGCAAGTTGTCTCACCGCAATGTGCAAGTGCTCCCCCAGCAGATTATTACCCTGCCTGGTTCCAGTGTGTGTCTCCAGGAGGCTGCAAGTCAGAAACAATCACGTTTTAATCAAAGAAGCAGTTGTTGGATCAGTCACAAGTCCCCCAAGCGTGTCAAAGAAGAGCGTTAGAATTGCTAAAGAGCATTTGTTCACTGGGAGCTGTTCGTAATGGGAAGCATGTACCGGGTGGGTAGTAGCAGTTGTTTGGTGATAAATAAGGGCCAGCGGTCACCAGTAAGACACTCGGGTGTGAAGTCATATAACAGAGTTAGCCAAGGGCAGAGGTGGAAAAAAGGAGGTTCACGTTCCTCCCTGTCGCTGCTGTGCCTGATCCCCACCCCCCACCCCACACACACTTTAAAAGACCTCAAGATCTCAAACGACCGAGATGTCATTGCAGTTGACTTTCCCACTCTCTGTTGTCATCCGCTAAGTTTGAAAAAAGGAATAAGCCTATTTGGACAAAGTAAGGTGTACAAAATACTAGGGGTTGTCTAGCCGAGTTGACGAATCAAATTTACTACTCCACAATGAAATTTAGAGCGTGGTGTCGACTAGTTGCTCATTACGTGTTATTGGCTTGAGGAGGAGGCAGAGTTCCTTGCAGCAACAGCTGACTTGCATTTATTTTGAAGGCCTGACATGAAAGCCGATGCCCACATGTTGTCAAGCAGACCGGGAGTGTACTTGTTGCCTGTAGTTGTTAATAAAAGCTTATATAGAGAAGAGGAGAGAGTAGAAAACAACTTGACATCTGTTTGGACCCCTTGACACACAATATGATGATAGGTTTTTTTTCTGGCTGGAAATATCATCATGCGACAGCAGGGCAGCCACATTAATGCTCTTACGTTCTACCGTGCATGATCTGTGTAAATTTAGTAAATGAGCTGTCCATTGTCAGTGAACTGCACAGCATTCCTTCCTCCTGTGTTTTTATTTTTTGTACTGCAAAAATATCAATGATGTCATTGACGTCGACTAGACTTTCATCACATACTGTACGTAAACACATCTCATGTCGTCCAACCACTAGAAAGTAGATATCTGTTTTCTAATGTTGGGATGAGGTAAAAGTAAAAAGTCCTCAGAAAACGTACAGCATACCAAAATGCACTTGGGTGACTGTACTGCCTTGTAAACTTATCCAGTGTGTTCCATGAATCGCTAAATCAATAGCAACTGTTATGTCAAGCCACAGAATGACGAGATGTTGATTGATCGTGGGTGTCATGAGCTGCTATGGCTCTCCGTGGAATCAATGTGTGAGCCCAAAGCACTGCACTGTTGTTGTGAGGCTCACATTGTATCACATGTGACAGGGATTTAGCGTGAAGAGATTTACACTCACCGGACACTTCAATTAGGTACATCTGCAAATTCTGCACATTTGAATTACATTGATACAGTCTTTGCAAATATAATAATGCTCAAGTGTGTTTTAAGCGTGACAGAGAAAGTCACTTAATATGTTTATTATTGTTGCTTGCAATGGTGGCGAACTGCACTAGAGTGTACTGAGCGATGTATCTGATCTCGTGTCCCTCTCGTAATGTTGAATGAGGAAAACCAAAATATTGGGAACATTATTACCTATAATTGAGACATTTGGATGTCATGGGACTATGCGCGTGCACTAAATGTGAAGGGACACTTTTAAATTGTTATCATTTTAATCATCTGTGTTATAAGCATTTGTTGGTTTATTATTCCAAACCTTTTGTATTTGTCTTTGACATGAGTGAGCTCATCCCTGGTCCTCTGCAGCTCAGACTCCAGGCTTTCAATGCAGACCACAGTCTGCAGCAAGTTCTGGTGAAGATCAGCATTCTCCTCCTGTAGCACCCTGAACACACAATAGAATAGGACGATAGGAGATGGAGTTTTTGTACATAAATTATTTAGGGTTGTATGATTTTGTTTACCAGGGACAGTACGTAGTATGTATTTTTAAAGAATGTGTATAGATCAGTGGGGGCTGATTGCATTCCCATCATTATATATCACTGTGGACATTTTTAGTAAAGGATCTTTATATGATGATACAGACACATCAGTCAATCATAACATGAAAAGAGAAAAATGTATTCAATTCAAATGTGTTTGTTGGTTAGAAAAACATACTTACTGAAGCTGCTCAACATCACACAGTCTGTCCTATAGAAATGTGATGTGAAGAAAACATGAAGTCACGTAAGTTAACACAATCAATTGATTTGCTGTATTTCAGTAAAATAGTGTCACTCTCTGATGATGGTTAGATATAGGAGTAGGACATTGATAAAATGGTTAAACTATGTTAGCAGCCAGAGCTAATTCAAAAAGACTCAACAAATGAACAAAATGGTAAAAAGAAAAACATGAAAACCTTCCAGTTATCAATTTTGTTCCAATGTTACCTCATTGTGAGCCTTGCACGTTACGTGTTCAAGTCAATGTGCACCCGGTTTGGGTCAATGTGCACCCGGTATAGGTCAACGTGCACCCGGTATGGGTCAATGTGCACCCGGTATGGGTCACTGCTTCATTACTGGGGGCATGACAGATTTACTATCAATTGTGGCAGAGCTGCCCGTGGTAATCGAGTCTTTATGAATGGATTAGTTCTTTTATGCTAGCCTGAATTTTTCGACTAAGTGAGCAAGACAATCTCCTATGCGGTGAACACAAGGGAAGAAAAATTATGTAACACCATGCACGCTTCGTGAAGTTAAATTGTCAGCCTGAACAACTCGAACACACTTTATCCAACAGTTAGCAATTCATACTGTACATTGCGCTGGTTGCAAGGACAGGCATTTGCACCTGTATACACATTTTGCTTAGATTTTGAATCAATATATCACTGTAAAAGTTGCCCTTCAAAGCACTGTGCTTTGCTGCATTGCTGTGGTATGACTCATGTGCGTGTGGTATTTGACACATCCCTCAGAGTGACTCAGCTGCACTGCCTCTGCAGGAGAGCAGCGACTCCATTTGCTGTGTGTGTGTGTGTGTGTGTGTGTGTGTGTGTGTGTGTACCCCTCCTCTGTTTCCTGTAAAGGTCTTTACGAACTTAATAGCTTCTCATTAAATAATTAGACTTGTTAAACACCCGGGTGGATACTGATTTATTTTCTTTTTATCCAAAAGTATGACACATGAGACCCACTGACTGCAGGATAATTATGTAATTGTATAAACTAGTGGAGGCGTCCAACATGCAAACTAATTGAACTCAAACTGAGTTCATTTATCCTTTGGTTGCTCTTTTTTGGGGGGCTGTGGCCTTATTATGGAACAAGTAAAATTGTATTTCCTTTTAAACAAACATTATGTAGAACCAATTAGTCCACATAAATATTTTCCTGACTTGAATTAACCGCTTAACTTTCACTATAAATGTCATTGTCCTATTCATGCCATGAGAATGAAACATATTATACCTTATGATACTTTATCCTCACACATAAAAAGAATTGAAAAGAACTCACTCTGCATTGTTTTGAGTTGCCCACATGCTCTGAATGATGTCTCTCACTCTGCTCTGAACTGTGACTGGTAGTTGTGGAGGCTGCGTCTCGGGTCCTAGATGAGTCTGACTTATTGGATGAAGACTCTGATCCGAAGCCTATTCTTGCACATCGAGCTGAAGTCTTTGGCCCTTGTTGGCTTGCACTAGTGTGCGCATCCTGAAGATGGGGCTGAGGGAAGTGCTGGGTATGTGGACTGTAGATGGTATGGGTCTGCTGATTGCAGTGGTGCCGCATTTTGGGCTGGCTCAGTTCAGGGCTGGTGCTGGTTCCGTCTGTTAGGTGGGAGCCACATCTGCCATGCCTATCCTCTGACAGAGAGCCACCAATGGGTGACAGTCTTTTGTCTTTACGGCTGCTTCCATGGTGAGCATTACGACTGCGGGAGTAGGCGTACTGATGAGGCGGGGGGCTACCCTGGTGGTTCCTCGTTGCATATGAAATCAATTTGTCCGGATTGGAGCTGTCTGAATGTTTTCGCAAGATGCCACGAGCACCTTTTTCCTGCCTGTTGTGTTGTTTAGGAAACTGTTCACTCTCCCCGCCAGAACTTTTCCTATGCTTTTTAGGTGGAAGTGCAGGTTTGACTGGGTCAAGTGTTTGAGCTGGTGCACAGGTCTTGCTGGTCACTTTTTCATTGTTCACACCCAGTATAGTTAGATACGATGGACTTATTACCTGTTTTGTTATCTCATCCAGGAAAGCTGAGAATTGCAACTTTCCCTGCAGGAAATTTTCCCTCACTTGCTCCATCTCAGCTTGGTCGATCCCTTTCCCCTTCTGGCCACTGGCACTGGGATGCTGTTGTTTGCCAACTCTTGGTGATATCACCTCCATCGATTTCGCTTTGCGTATGTCAGCATGAGGGTCCTTGTTCTTCAGGATTCCTTTGCTGGGAAGCTGGCTGGATGACACTGCTCTCTTTGGGCCCCCATAATTTCCTAACAAAAAGTCTTCATCACTGAAAGTCAGGCTTCGATTCAAACAAGAGGTCTTGTACAGATTCCCACTGTGTGGTGCCTTGGATTGTTTTCTGCCATCATGGCCTTCATTACTCTTCAGGAGGCCCTCCTCACTTCTGCTATGACTTCGGTCAAGGGATGGAAAAACACCCCTCTGTCTCTGTTTCGTGCTGCCATGTGCGGGACCACCAACACCACTGCCATTGCCGCCATGCATAACGGTGGCAAAGACAATAGGCTCACTGTTGTCATCTTCCCGGAAAGCCCTGCGTACATCCGCAATATTGGAGCAGGACAAAGAATGCTGTGGACGCTCGGCGTGGCGGAGAGAGAAAGGATCGTTTACACTTCCTTCTGTAAACCAGGACGACGAGGAGACGGAAGAGGTTGAGGAAAGGGAAGAGGATGAAGCTCTCGATAAAGTTACAGGAGTGCCGTGGTTGTACAGTATTTCATCCTCTTTGTGGTGAGGAGTTTTGTGAATTTTATGGCGAGGGTGGGTATCGTTTTGAGGGTTGTCATGGAAATAGTGACCCTGTCGGCGGTTGCTTTGGTTTTCATCTGAATTTATATCAGCATCATCAGACAGTGCAAACCTATGGCACAAACACATAGTGAACTGAGCTACAACATACTTCACCATGCATCTGTCCATCCATTTTCTATGTCGCTTGTCCTCATTGGGGTTGCGGGTGAGCTGGTGCTGGCGCTCCCAGCTGACTTTGGACAAGAGTTGAGGTACACCGTGGACTGGTCGACAATCAATCACAGTGCACATACACTACCGGTCAAAATTTTCGAACACCCCAATTCTAAAACCTCTGACCGATAGTGTATACAAATGCATCTCAATACATTTGAATATCACAGAAAAGTTCATTTATTTCAGTCATTCAATTGACCTATTAATACAGATTCATCAAACATACAGGAAAATCTTTTTAAGA
This sequence comes from Phycodurus eques, assembly GCF_024500275.1. Classification (NCBI taxonomy): domain Eukaryota; kingdom Metazoa; phylum Chordata; class Actinopteri; order Syngnathiformes; family Syngnathidae; genus Phycodurus; species Phycodurus eques. The sequence continues at coordinate 8,096,363 of NC_084533.1, read as the reverse complement.
GCAGCAATTCTTCAATTCTTATCAAATTTCTAAATTAAAAATCATTGGGATTGTTTCTATTGTAACACGAGTGTGATGTGATCATTACTGATGCTTGTTGCTTGCAGTTAATGAAAACCCAAAATTCACCATTTCAAGACTGTGTGTCGTGAGTCTACATATATGTGTTTCCCTTTTTTAACTTGAACGACTGAATTAAAGGAACTTTTCCATGATATTCTAATTGTGATACACCTGTATACAAACAGCAATTGACACTCACATTCATGGGTAAGGGCAATTTAGAGTCTTTAATGAACCTAACATGCGTGATTTTGGAATGTGGGAGGGACCCAGAGTGACCCCAAGCACAAGCACGGGGAGAAAATGCAAACTCCCCACAGGAATGCCTGAGCCAAGATTTGTGCTGCGCCATACTTCACCAGCCCATGTGCATCCATGCAACCATTTGGTATGCTGAAGCCTAATCTATCTGACTAGTCTACATCCTTGCCTGTCTCTTTTTATTTTTCTCTCTTTGTCCTAACTATAACCATAAATATAAAGCCTTCAGAAGTATCCTACCTGTGTGACTCTGGGTCTTCGTGATGTCGATGATGGTGGAGCTTCCGCAGATTCATCTCAGCCAGGTCAGAAGGGCTAGGAACAGGCCTAAAAAACTTCTCCATTACCTGTCTCTTCCCTGGTGGTAGGCTATCGATGTCACCTTGATTGAGTTGCCTGTATAGAGACCACTGATGGTGATCTGTGTTTCTGCAGCTCTGAAGCTCCAGTTTCTCACTACTGTTATCTCTGACAACAACCTGTTTGTCAGGTGCAAATCTTTGCTTCAGACCAGATGAGATCATCTGGAGCGTTCCAACCCTAATGCTCTAGCACTATGGGTGTTAAAGTAAAGGCCAAATTTGTTGTATTGTATGTCTACCTACTTCAGATAGGTTTGTCTCCATCATCTGGCAGCAGAGGAATGGAACAACAGCTTTTGAACACACATGGTGGAAATTCTTCATGCATGGTGGCCTGATTTTATGTCATGCCTGATGTAACTGGGAGCTCAATTGATTGGCTGAAAGAGAGTGCTCAATCGAAGAGATAATCAAAGTTGGACATTTGGAAAAATGACCTATACCGCACTGGGGTTCTGTAAGTGGAATGATGTAACTTGCTTTTTATCAACATGTCTGTAACTAGGTAGTGCACACCATAGTCACATTTATTTTAGGTATTGCTATTATTGTTTAAAACCACTACATTAATGTCAGAGTTCCATACTAAACTACACAACCACATTTGCTAACAAGTGGGGGATGGAATAGCCTCGGGCTATAAACCATGGTTGGCTATGATGTATTTGGCTGCCATCAGATAACACTGGAAAAAAGTATTTAATTTCAATTGCATATGCGATTAAAATGTGGTAAACTGATGTAACGTTCCCATCTTTCCCTCAAAAATAATTAAATAATATATGTTAGTTTAACACATTTTAATCATGTGCAACTGATGTACGTGTTCGAATTAAATAAATTCAAAGGATGTTTTTTTCAGTGAATAAGGGTCATTCCACAATTGCTGGACAATTTAGGCACCATTTTTCCAAAATTGATGATTTATCTTGTATTTTTTGTGTTTTCAAGAAAAACAGGTGATAAACCATCATATAATTTAATTTTTCCAGCTCAACCGTCAATGCTACATCTTCCATCCATCCATTTTCCATACCGCTTGTCCTCACTAGGGTCACGGGGATGCTGCAGCCTATCCCAGCTAACTTTGGGCGAGAGGCGGGCTACACCCTGAACTGGTCGCCAGCCAATCTCAGAGCCCATATAAACAATCACTCACATCTACGGGCAATTTAGAGTTTTCAAACAACCTAAAATTCATGTTTTTGGGATGTGGGAGGAAACCGGAGTACCCGGAGAAAACCCACACAGGCACGGGGAGAACATGGAAACTCCACACAGGCGAGGCCAGATGTGAACCTGGGTCTTCTGAACTGCGAGGCAGATATTGTAACCAGTCGTCCACCGTGCCTCAATGGTACACTTTATTTATCATATATTTTGTTGTGTTGGGTGCAAACTTGTTGCTCAGGCACCAGAAAAACAACTAATATCATACAATTTTAAAAAAGTTAGATTGTATTTTAAAATGTATTTATTCACGTATTACTCCAAATCAATGCCAATGTTAAGAGTTTTCCCTTAAGAATACATGCTGTGTTAGCTGCTATGCCAACTGGTCAAGAACAAACTTAGCTATGATATCTCTAAGGGAGAGCCCGAACACCCTGCGGAGGAAACTCATTTCGGCCGCTTGATCTTGTTCTTTCGGTCACGACCCACAGCTCGTGACCATAGGTGAGGGTAGGAACGTAGATCGACCGGTAATTCGAGAGCTTCGCCTTTAGGCTTAGCTCCTTCTTTACCACAACGGACCAATACAAAGTCCTCATCACTGCAGATGCTGCACCGATCCGCCTGTGGATCTCCCGTTCCATTCTTCCCTCACTCGTGAACAAGACCCCAAGATACTTGAACACCTCCCCTTGGGGCAGGATCTCATCCCCGACCCGAAGAGGGCACGCCACCCTTTTCCGACTGAGGACCACGGTCTCAGATTTGGAGGTGCTGATTCCCATCCCAGCCGCTTCACACTCGGCTGCGAACCGCTCCAGTGAGAGTTGGAGATCACGGCTTGATGAAGCCAACAGAACCACATCATCTGCAAAAAGCAGAGATGCAATACTTAAAAAATAAAATAAAAAATTGTTGGCGGGTTTGCATTGGTGTAGGTGACACCGTCCATTACGACTGAAAAAAACAAAAAACAAACAAAACAAAAACATGAAAAATACAAAGGACTTGCCTTAGGTCTATCAATGGACAGAACAATAAGTTTGACGTCATTTTTGCTGAGTCATGTAGCTCACTTTTTTCTCTTCCTCTCTTCAGGCCAAAAACATTTTTGGTAACAGGGTTGCATGTATGTTGAGAAACACATAACTTCTGAGCTTAATTACTATTTGAAATATGTCTGTGGTAAAAATAATAATAAATGTTTAACAATACCAAATAAGACATGAACAAAATCAAACCAAAAAGGCTGATTTAAAACACGAGGAAAAAAATAACATTTTGGGGGTGCTCAAGAGCTGTTTGGTATTTTAAAGAGAGAATGCAGAGAATGTACTGAACTCTCGAATGACCCATAAACTGAAAGTTAATTTATAATTTAGCAACGACAAAAGCATGCTGATTCTGATGTAATCATTGCATCGCACCTAATTGTGTTTTAAGATTATTACACAACCAAATAGATGTTTATCCTTCTTAAAGACCTCTATTAGCAAGTGAATCCGAGTATAAGACCTTTGTTTGGCTTCGTTGTCACGTGAATGTGTGTTGACTGAGTCCTGCTTAACAGCCAACTCGATCAATTCGTTCATCGTGAATAGGACTGAAAACCCAGGATGTGTTTGATCCCTGCCCTGGGCATTGAATCGTGATGAGGGCAGGTATGTAAATGAAGGGGTTTTGCCCCGACATTTGCCGGGTATCCAGGATAGTGTTCTGTCTTGGGTCGTGAAGCACGTGTGGGAGTTGGGGAGTGGGCGAGGAGCCACATGGAGTCACGCTGCTCCCCCTGTTGGTCATCCAGCTAAACTCCCGTGGCATTGAAGCCATGTTGGGTGATTTTCCGTGCTATGCGGGTGAATATAACACGTACCTGATTTTAGCGAGATAATACTGTGTTTACGTAAATGTGAGACTTTCAAACGTATCATAATAAAAACGCCATGGTGTTTGTACGAAGGAGTGACCTCCGAATGCGTGTCTCAGATGTTAAGCTTTGTGACAACGCTGGGTCAAAAAGAGAAATACATGTGCAGCTCATCACAGGTCGACGTATTAAATAAATAAGTTGGTTGGTGTAATATTTGCCACAGAGTTCTCGGCGGGGTTTTTTTCTGGACACGAGTTTGACCAGTTGTAACTGGCACCGTTGCTCCCTTCCCACAGCTGGTAATTTTCCACTCTGAAGTTCCTGTTCAATCGTCCGACCAGTGTGCGTGGATCAACATTTAAATATATTTATATTACAGCGCGTCTGTTTATGTGGTCGCATACGCCGCAAAACATACAATACATCTTGCCTGTCTTTGTCACATTTAAAAACAAAACAAAAAATGATGAGATGGCTTAATATTTGTTGTTTCGACGGTACAAAGGAGTGTCATTGCAGCAAGCGAGAAGTAGATCCGACCACATTCTAGTTTTATCCAGTTTTGAAACACAAGCCAAGCCGCAGCAAAATTAATCCGCGCGACCGTTGAGCGTGACGTCAGCGGTTTGGTTTCAAAATAAGTGTTAATGGCCCTAGTCACTGGCTTGACAAATTGAAAAATTAGTTTAAAGTTTGACATTGTATTGTAATAAACACAAATGCGCCGCTTCTTATCTACCAAGCACAGCGGTTGTGCTTTAATTCGCACATAACCTTTTATAGTTGTCATCGTTTATTTACTCAAGCATTTAAATATAGATTGTGGCATTGAGGTTAGACGATGTTCGACCTGTCGGCTAAAACAAACAGTGGAACATGACAGTACAGCTATTTAATGTTGCAATGGGGAACTACTTTTTCTTGTCGAATGAATACGTAGCCGAACCCGTAACCGAACCACTCGAAGCGTATAAATCAACTGCAGTTCTTTGCTGCGTCACAATGGTACGGGTCGTCGACAGGTTGTACGTTTGCTGTTCAGGTGAACACGGTCTTTTTTGTTAGTTTTTGGGTTTTCGACATGCCTTTGTTAAGGATGCGGAAAGTGGCTTTGAGTTACTTAGATTGTCTGTTGTTCAGGCAGGAAATTAACGGTAGCTCTTGTATCGTCGTTTTTTGTATTTTTGTATCCGGTTATTTTTAACAGTTACAGCAGACTTGACGAAAGAAAGAACAGTTGTAATTTGTCATGTTAATACCGAAGATAGCTATTTGCTGAGCAGATGTGACCTGATTTTTTTTTTTCTTTTCTCTCCCCCTTTTCTTACGATTTTAACGTTGGCAAACTAGCGCTATTAGTGCCAGGAAGCCGTCTAACTGCGAGAACGCTATTTATTCGTTAAGAAAACTGCTTATTTTTGTGTGGCCTTTAGACTTGAGATATAATTTTTTGTCGCCTTTGTTGGCTTAAGATGGCCGCCGTGACGCAAAGCCTCTGCCGGCTTGCTATTGGTTGGTTTGAACTACCTTTTGTAGCTCTTTTCACATCTGTCGACTGACGTCACAATGACTAAGGCGGGCGTAGTTAAATCGGCCCTTAAATCGCAATACCATTGATAAGCGTCTCAGGATAATGGCTGGCACAGTTTTTTTTATTTTATTTTTTTTAAATCTTCTGCTAACAATTTTAACTACAACGCTACTTGGGTAACTAGTCAATGCTCAATAGGTCAGCTGCCCGTCATCAAACGGTAGTAGTTTGTGCTACAAAGTTAGCAGCCATTTTAAAGGCTTATACCAGCAATTGAGTCATTCAACCAATGTTTAAGAAAAAAAAAAAAGTTTGCAGACATTTTTACCACAGTAGCTCAATATGTTACTGTAATTAGCCATGTAACAATGTTTCAGTTTTAAGTAAAAGGCAGTTTTCGCCGAAAGAGCGTCTTCGCTTGTTTTATGCCTCTTTGGCATACAAATTGTTGCTTACATCAAGCTGTTACCTTTTTTATTTTTTTTTTATTTTTTATTTTTTTTTTTTTTTAAATTTATTTTATATAAAGCTACAGAAATTTAGTTCCTTGTATCAAGCTGCGTTTCATATCAGGTTTTTTAAATTTTATTTTTCCCCTCCTTTGGACTGAGTTATTGGGAGGAATGGACTTAGTAGTTGAGAGGAAGAATGGACTTAGTCTTAGAAGATCACGGATTCAGCGACATATGAGGCCGATGGTGAAGCGTGCGTGCGGTTGGACCAGAGGGCGAACCAGGCAGGACAGGACCCGATCGTGTGGTCGGACCGGAGGGTGTACCAGGCAGGACAGGATCAGATGGGTCCAAAAGAGCAGCAGTGGTCACCAGATGGCGCCAGAGGCAGGGTAGCACCAGCAAAGGTCCAGTGTTGAAGCAGTGCAGCAGTTCCAGAGCAAGCCAGCCAAGAGGGTGGGACAGGGCGCCCCGAGTCTTCATGCTGAGTTAATCACAAAGGTCTTGGTTTGTATAATGGTAGAGGTATTTGTAACAGGCCCTTTTAATCAAATTTCACTCGAAAACCTTTTGTAGGACCCAATATCTCGCACAGATCTCTCTTCCCTTTTTCAGGCTATCTCTGTAAAGTGTTTCATACCTTGATCACCAATCCTGTTTCGTGCTGACTTGCGTGGTGGTGTCCACTGGGACGAATGCCTTGGTAGTGCGGTGGCGAGAGCAACACCTTATCGGAATTCTCTACCCCCTCTGCGATCACAACTAGTTCCCCACCCTGCTGGAGAGAGGCTGGTCCCTTGTTCACTAGGCCTACTCGAGAAGTTTGTCTAAAATTTCTTTCTCGTACATGTGAATGGTGGGTGGGAAGGGGAGGGGCGTGTTAACCAGTTTCTTCCTAGACTTCACAGCTCAAGTTTCCCTTCACAATGGCTTGCTTGTATAAGAATCAGCCCAGTGTGCCAAACATCATTCAAGTGGACAAATTGCCTCACAGGATAGCAGCTCCTAAAGTAGTCTCCTGGTGTAGCCAGAGCACATTTGGAATGTGGTAAATGTTTCTTTACTAGAAGTCATTGCAATTCTGTACAGGCATTCTTCTGTGGGTTGGGGCTGTGTCTTTGCTACTTTTGCAGATTGTTAACCAGTCCTTCAGTAAGCTACATCCAAGTCTACGTCTTCACGGCAATGCATAAGGTGGAAATCCTTCGTGTTCACAGTGGCGGTATTTAATAACTATTGAGAAAAATCTTACTACTTCCAGTTGTCCATAGAAAAAGTAGCATGTTGTAACACTTATTTTGCAATGCATTGTATTTTGGGTGGGGTCCTGTGGTGGAGGCTTTTTCCTTTGCATTTTTCAGTGTGCTGTGTCCTGTGCGCTTTCAAATTCCTGAGACCACCTGGAAGTCTCCTAACTCATTGTATGTACACGTTCCTTGCGCTTCGAGCATCACGTAAGCTCATTAAATGTATTTATTTTTAACGTTCATTGTCTGGTTTAAATCTTCCATTGCAATGCCTTTGCAATTAGTTACAATCCTTTGTATTGATAATACAAGTGAACTATTTGTAAAGGATTTTCTACCTGCATAATAAATGCATAGCTTGTTGTGATTGAATACAGTATTGGTATGTATTTGTTCTTTGGGGGGGCTTTTTTGGGGGAGCTCTGCTTGTGCTTTTCAGGTATTTAAGCTTGGAGCTTTTGTAGAGCACGGATGTGACCAGGGGTTGAATGCTCCCTTTCAAAGTGGAAATTGAAGGCAGATAAGTGGAATCCATCAAATATTGATACTGGAATGCAGCTAATTCCTAAAACCTACTTGATGGGTTCTGTATTTTGTATGGGCTCAGCTGCCCTCACCTCAAAAGCAACTTGCTATACATAACTTTATACATAGCATTGCGTTGTCTTTTTGTGCTGAGATACAGACTCATTTGATGGCGTAGTCATATCTGCAGTAAAGCATTCGGGTAAGGATAACAATAGTCAGTTCTATGATTCATTTTTCGTGGGGAATTTTATGGGTTGTAGGGGTTTTCTCTCTGATCCTACAGAGCGGTCTACAAAGGAGGATTGCGTGGTCTCCATGACATGAAAATCTCGCTGACCTATGAAATCAACCGTCACATTTGTCAGGTTTTGATTACTTGGCAAAATAGGTCCTCAGCTACAAGCCCTTGCGCAACTGTGCTAGTGGCAGATGTCTGTCTTAAAATGGAAATATGCCCACAATCATGCAACTGTGTGAAGTTTCGTAGCTGAGGAAAGCTGTGCATTGTGCAGCTTGGATTAGGTTTAAAATGCAACGCAAATGTGTTGCACTAAGTGCGTTGGTTGTGGTTGTTTGTATCCCTGCACTTCTCTTTACAGAGCTCAGGTTGAGACTGGTGCAGGAATGTCATCTAACCCAGAGAATAGTAAGATTTTGACTTGGTCAAAATGAACAATTTTAGGCCTTGGAACTGGCTTTTATGTTAACCTCATCAATATCAATGCTTTACTAGTGAGTTCCTCTTTGGCCAGTGGGTGCCCTTGCTTTGCATCTTAAATTTAAGATGATTAGAAATGAGTTTTCTGTGCTGGGTGTGTTGTGTAGATCACTCTTTGTTTCAGATTGTTTTCATCTGTCCACTCCGACCTTACCCGCCTCTGAATGCAAAGCAGTCTGTGGAAGCTGTCGACGAATGTGTAGCCCCTGAATGAAGTATCAACCCTGTGTTCGCTTGAGCTTAAAGCTGACGTCCTTCGCAGAAGCCCGGCTCTCTTTCTCCGTGTGTGTGTGTGTGTGTGCCTCTTTCCATTTGGTTTCTCAGGTCAAATTTCCAAATTCTCAATATGGTGTCGGGAATGGGCTAACCTGTGATGGAACAGAATCCAGTCACTTAGATCAACAGCAGCAAGTTTGTTTACCCCTAATGCATCACTTGGCGTGGGTTCGAAGTTAAGTAATTTCAGTTCCCTTAATCTTCATGCCATGGCTTTAAAGTAACTACTTTTGCTGCATGTACATCAGCTCTGCATAACCTGTTTGTACATTATGTGCGTAAAAAATGTTTGTACATTTGTGCGTAAAAATGTTAAGTTGCAATGCCAAGCTGTTTGGGAGTTTGTGGGGTTGGGGCGCAACAATCTCTTGTCTTTTCAGAGTTCTTTCAGCATAAATCACTCAACTCGCAACTTAAGCCTCAGCGCCAGGTCATTGGATGCCTTGATTCTGCCACCCTAGTTTAATTTCTTGGAAGAATTTTGCATCACAGAGGAAGAGTAGCCTGGTGATTTAAGTTTCCACTGTCAGCGGTAAACAATCATTTCTTCTATTGGATGAGCATCGTTAAATGTTTTGGGGTTTATGGGAGGGAGGGGGTGGGGAGCCTCATTGTCCTGTTTTTTTCCCTCCCTTAGTACAGCCTTGACAGTTCGTTTGACCCGAGCTTCCAGTCCAGTATCGTTTGTGAGGGGGGGAAAATGGATTTGCGTTCCACCAGAGATGCTGGTATCATGTTTAATGAAAGGGTACTGTGGAGTCAATCATCCACCCATACATTATAGTTGCGGGAAATGCTGGGGTGCGGGGGGGGGCAACCAGTTGTCTTCTAGTTTCAGCCTCGTGTCCAGACTTAACCCCATGCGGTGACAAGATCACATAGCGGCCAGGTCTTCATGGGTTTTCTTTTCCTGGAGGAACAAGCTTCTAGCTTTGTTCCTCCAGGTTTTGCTTTTGCCCGCAGTACAGTAACAAAAAGCAAAAGACTCCGGTGGTGGCACTCCTGACTTTTGTCGGGATGGGGTTCAATTCCCTGCGGTGTCTTGCTTTATCAGTGTGCTGTGGCTAAACTAAAATGTACTTGGTGTTGAAAAAGTTACTTTAGTCTCCACTAAATTGCCATAAATCCATCGTATTACAGGGTTTGGTTACCTTACAAAACTGGGTCAAACCGAAGTAGCTCTCGGGGGGGTCTTTTCTGGACACTGGTAGGACAACCAAATTTATAAAAAAAAAAAAAAAAAAAAAGAGAGCTCAAAATACAGGACATTCAAAGCCCATAATGGTCTCAACCAGGGGTGGGCAGCTTAAATGATAGCGGGGGCCATGAGACTTTCCTTGGCTGTTTTCTCTTACTGCAGCTTTCTTCATTGTCACTAGGCTTTTTACCAGGGGTGTCTTTTTTTGGGAGTCGGGGGGGGTCTCAGGCCGCATTGTATTTATGCTTTCTGTCAGGGCCGTTGGAACAGTGAAACGGAGTTATCGGGGAAAACAAAAGGTGGCGGGATATGCTTCGATATCAACGAAAAATGGTGTACCAGATTGAAGTCACAAACTGATGGCTGAACATTCTCCTTCAGGATTTTATGTTAAAGAGCAGAATTCATGGTTCCATCAATTAAAGCAAGTTGTCCAGGTCCTGAAGAAGCAAGCAGCCCAAGACATCACACCACCTGGTACCACCATGTTTGACTGTTTGTATGATGTTCTTCTGAAATGCTGTGCTACATTTATGCCAGATGTAATGAGACCAGAGGCAGGTAGGGATGCGTTACATTTACTCCGTTACATTTACTCAAAGGTCAAGATAAATTGTACTTGTCAAAGTAGTTTTAATCCAGCATACTTTTTACTTTTACTCAAGTTTGAAGAAACAAGAATAATCTGTACTTTTACTCCATTAAAATGATCTACATGCCGGTCGCTACTTTTATTTATCATCCATCTGTTCATTTTCCATACCACTTATACTCACTCGTGTTGGCATGTTGGAGTCTATTGCTTCTTTTCGTGTGCAATCTGTTTGGACTACGACTTCCGCTTTTGGCGCTGTTTGCGCCAATACAACGCAACCACGAGGGACGTTTAACTCTCGTTCACCAATCAAACGGCCAAGTAACCCATACATACAAAGAAAGTAGAACAAATAAGATCAGAAATCAAGTTGTGAAATCACACGGAAAAAGTATTGAACACACGAAGAAAGGGATGTGCAAAAATGCATGGGAAGCCAAGACATGATTATCAGCTGGTTCAGTCCTAATTGATGGCCTACAAAAAGGTCTCATTGCCAAGTTGTGAGTCAAGACACATTTCATGGGTAAGAGCAGAGAGCTGTCTCAAGACCATCGCAAATGAATTGTTGCAAAACATAACGATGGCATTGGTTACAGGCGCATAGCTGAGCTTTTGAACATTCCAGTGAGCACGGTTGGGGCCATAACACGCAAGTGGAAACCAAATCATACCACCATAAATTTGCCTCGATCAGGTGCTCCTCACAAGACTTCTGACAGAGGAGTGAAAAGAATAATCAGATTTGTCCAAGATCCAAAGACTACCTGTGGAGAGCTTCAAAAATACCTGGAATGAGCAGGTACTGTTGTCCACAAGGAAAAAAGTGAGTAATGCACACCACCACCATGGCCTGCATCCACGCTCACCACTCAAGACCCCCATTGCTGGGGAAAAAAAAGCATGTAAAAGCTTGTTTAAAGTTGAACAACATTTGGACAAGCCAGTTAAATACTGGGAGAATATAGTGTGGTCGGATGAGAGCAAAATTTTACTGTTTGGATGCCATAATGTACACGTTTGGAAGAGTAATGGCACTACACCTCACCCTAAAAACACCATAACAGTTAAGTTCAGAGGTGGGAACGTGAGGGTGTGGGGCTGCTTTTCAGCAAATGGTATTGGTTAACTTCATGTTATTGAAGGAAGGATGAATGGGCAAATGTACCGAGACATTCTTGACACAAATCTGCAAGGGTGATGAAAATTATGCGAAGGTGGACATTTCAGCAGGATAATGGTCCAAAACATACTGCCAAGGAAATTCCCAATTAGTTTCAAAGAAAAAAAATAAAGCTGCTAGAATGGCCCAGCCAATTACCTGATTTAAATCGAATTGAAAATCTATGGAAAGAACTGAAACCCAAGGCCAATAAAATAAGCCCACAGAACCTTCATGATTTGAGGACTGCTAGTGTGGAGGAATAGGCCAAAATCACTCCAGGGCAATACATGCGACTAGTTTCTCCATAGAGGAGGTGTCTTGAAGCTGTCATTGCAAACAAAGGCTTTTGCATAAACTATTAAATAAATGCCATTTGGCGTGTTCAATACTTTTCCCTGTCTCATTTCACATTACACACGCTCCTTCAGGAGATGGAGAAGATGCTCCTGAATGTCCTCCTCCTCTTGCATCTGCACTTTTAAATTTCCTTTCCTGTATGAAATGGAAACAACACTTTGTGGTACAAAGCAGTTTGTAAAGTTTATATTTATTAATATCAATAATGAATTTTATTTTGGGTGCCTTTCATGTCACCTTAGGGTTAAAAGAAAAATTAAAAATTAATAGAAAATTAACAATAAAATACAGCAGCACAGTACACAAGAATCAATACAAGACTAAAGTAGTTAAAACCAAACCACTTATAATGAATATCCCTCAAAATATTGAAATTAGAGCCCAGACTCAAAAAAAAAAGTATGCAATATAGTACTAGTCATGGTGAAAAGCATCCCATAATTGCATATACAGGTGGTATACTTATTCGAAAATACATTTCTATTCAAGTTTTATGTACACCCCCCCCCCCCCCCCCCCCCCCCCCCCCAGTCTTTTGAGCAGGGGCAGTGGTAACAGATGCAGCCTCCTGTTCTCCTTGACACTTCTGTTCGCCCTCATCTGTCAGGTCAGGTTAATCTGTAAATAGAAGTAAAGCGTGTGTGTGTGAGAAAATAGAAATAAGAGTATGTGAGGGGGCAGTGTGAGTGACCAACCTCTTATTTCAGGTGATGGCCCTGCTTCCTCGGGACTGCTTTTATATTTATGAACTGCATTGATACTCTCATTCAAATGAGTTGTTAAGTGTGACGGTCTGCCAAAAGCATATGACTAGCCGTGATGTCCAGAAGCTTAGCTGCACTGTGTCTGTTTAGGGACTAGGCATGACCTCATATGTTTTGTGTCGGAGGCTTACTGATAATTGCCCCATCATATTAAATAATAAACAGAGGTCAAGGGAAAATTTGATGAATGCTTTCATGAGCCATGTAAATTGACGTGACAGGCCTTGAGTTTGACATCCGTGCTTTATTTGATTCATCTTGTGGGTGTCTATCCGCAAGGATACATCCCATATAATTTCTTTTTCAGAAAATAGTGGCACTGCTTTCATAACAGTATTGGTTGCAATGGCTATTGGGTCATCAAGTGTGACAACTTTTGGGGGGAGTATTTCATTTTTGAGGTTTTTAATTTTAACATTAGATGAGAGATTTTTTTTTAATTCAAATTTGACTCGATGAATCAGCAACTTTTAGTAGCTAGCTGTTCATAAACAATTACCTTAGTGCAGTAATTTCCAACCTTTATGGAGCCAAGGCACATATTTTACAATTGAAAAATCTCACGGCACACCAACAAATAAAAATGTCACAAAAAGTATGTACTTCCTGCCATCTAATAGAAGAGCATTTATTTGTTCTGTCACTCTGCCTCAAAACCACGGGGATCACCGGTGAAACCGCGGCGCATGTGTATTTCAAACTCCTCGCTTCTTCATGTAATTTTAATCATTCAAACTGCCCCTGAAAGCTGTGAAACTAATAAATATATCTATTATTATGGTGCTAAAAGGGATAAATAGATGAACAAAGATAAATTATTTCTGTAAATAAATTTCTTTTTGAGCAATTAAGTAAAATTTAATAAATTCCCACAGCACACCTGAAAAGTGCTCATGGCAAACTAATGTGCCACGGCACACTGATTGGGAATCACTGCCTTAGTGTATATAGAACAAAATATGTTTTTCATAGTTTACTTTCATTTGGCTCTGCACTTTTTTGGCCTAAGAGGATGGAAATGTAAGAGTAGAACATAAGAGGTTAAGCTGCTTAAACTTACCCCCCACCCCCTTACTGAGATTGATACAGTAGTTTCACTCATGTACTCATGTAATTGATTGAATATTATTAGCCTTTTGTGTTAACTGTGAAATGAATACGGTATGGTTATTTTTTCACTTAGCTTATTCTCCAAGAGCAGAGGAGATCACAAAGTGCTTGGCAGAAACGATCGTGGAAGTCCTGCAACCTCTTTCCATGGCATCGGACAAGTTGCACTGATGCCCTAATTGAAATGCACAGGTACTCAGAGGAAAGGCCAGTTCCTCTGGATCAGGATCCACTACTTCAGTGAAAAAATAATCAACGAACATTCCCCTCTCTGAGCAAATTTGTCCAAAAAAAATACCTGGCAATGGATGCAACATCAGTGCCAGGCGAGATGATGTTTTTCAAAAGCTGTGCAGTTAGTAAGTCTCATGCAAAGTGCGTTAAAAACAAAAAATGTCAACATGATACTGTTGAACAGAAACCTGTAACCAAAACCTTTGCTCTCCACAGGGTGGCTTCTTTTTTAGCTAAAGGCTTTGTGGATTGTTTAGTTGTTTACACTGTATTGTATTATTATTATTAAAAACATTTTTTTACCAGTTTCTGTTTGTTTTGTTCAAAAACAGAAAAAAATGCACTGAAGGGTAGAAATGTTTTATTTTTGTATTGGATTCCCTGAACACACATTGGACTTAAAATAATTGGTTTTAAATGTTTTATAACATTTGTTGTGGAGTTAAAACAAAATCCAGAAAAGAAGTGCAATGAAGGGAGAATAATTTTTTTTAACAGCAGCTTCTGAAAAAGTACCTGGAAAAAAATTATTTGGTTTCCGGTGATCAGTTGTGTGTGATCACTGTGCAGTGTTTTTATTCCCCCACCCCTCCAAAAAAAACAATCATCCAGACATGACAATGTATGGGGAACAATTGTTTTGTTACTGTTCGATTGCTTCTGAAAGAAAATATTTGGATGATAAAATATTTTCTATTTAACAATAAACTTTGTCCTAATCCTGTCTAGTTTTCATTATTATTTTTCTTTAATAAAAAAGAAAAATATACGTCATGAAAAATTACTTTTAGATTTTCAATGATGCATATACCTTAATATTTTACAATGATCAGTATTGGCGATACTCGCCCTGCATTTACTTGGTATCGGATGGATACCAAAATATGCAGTTTTACACACCATATTGACATGGTAGAATGCAATATTGGGGATAAATGCAAATTATTGAAACAATAATAATGAAAACCAGTGTTTTCCACCATTGATATATATTTATATTTAGAGAGCAAAACCAATGATGAAGGTGCATTTTATTTCAATTTAATTACAAATATGTCTTTTTGAAATTTAGTCTGCCTTGGTGATATCTGGGCCGAGCACCCCCCTCCCCTCCCGCCCCCCAAACAATCTAATTAATTACGACTTAAATATACATTTTAAATGCTTTTTGTGTTCATTTGAGAAGGAAGACCACAGTCAATGATAAAATGTTGTCAGAATAATCATAATATGGATTTGGATATGGATTTTATGTAACGGAACAAATATTCCATGCCGTGTTTCCCCGGAAGCATTTACCCCCCGTTCCGTTTCCAAGCTAGCTGTAGTTCTGTAATGAGTATGATTGTTTGATGAGGAGTGAGGTGGAACGAGGAGATGTGGTCCTTTTTCGCCAGGGATCCAGTCAAAGACTTCGCTTATGAAATTATTCCAGACAGCCAGGAGAAGTCTGGAATATGGTCGCTCCACCGGGGGAAGCGAAAGGTAAAAAGACACAAACCTATTGATCCTTAACTAGTTTAGGCCTGTTGACATAAAATCGGCCTAAAATCACTGCATTTGTTCGATATATGATGTTCGTAAACGATGCATAGGCTCGCTATTTCGGATAATTGTTTATAAATTCCACTTTGAACGACATCCATCTTCACTTTAACCAGCTCTGATAGAAACTACAGCGTACTCCGCTACACGTCTTTGTCGCCACGTCATCCAGTGTTAGCCGCAACAAAAAACACGACTCATACATCAAACTTGCTACCATTTTCAATTAAGGTTTGTTTGTTGTAAGCGTATCGCTCCTTACAACCCCAACTGTCCCGTTTCTAATCGCCAAGCTTGGCAGCGTGTGCTGTCAGTGTCCGCCTCAATGTCCTGTTATCTTCGTCGCCTATCACGTGACCTCATAAAGATAATCAACAACTACACAAGTTAAACGAATTTCAGCCTTGGGAGTGGGAAATTTTAGGATGAAGCTGAAATTCACTAAAGCATGTCCTTTTACAGGTGAACTTAAATCGACCTTCTCTTAATTTCTGAATGCACATGTCCAACTGTTTAATGTTGAAGTACTTTTTTGCACAAATTGGCTGTTCTCAAACAAGCAGCAGAATGGGACAATTCCCAACAGATGTTTGATCCATGAATCGAACAATATATTACCTGGTTCAGTTAAAATTGGAATTATAACAGTCCTCTTCAAGGTGCGAGACTGCGACCAAAATGGTCGCATATGCGACCTTTTTTGAGCTTGTGTGTTTAAAAATGGTATCTTGTCGCATTTGCACGAGTGCATGGTTCAATGGTTGAAAGTCGCCTTTTTTTTCAACTGCAATCTCCTTGAGAGAGAGCGAGTGCTGTGACTTCGTCTCAATCATTGTTATGAGTTCCATTTGAGTTAAAAGGGAAGCGCTGGAATATGATTGGCTGCATACTGCAACATAATTGACTATTTCTTCCAGATAGGGCAGGCTATTATCAACAGCACTGACAGGCTGGTACGCGGTTGTGTCTTGCCATGTCCACTACGTACCTATATTGATGCTACCCCGGCTGCTCCTTATTCATTTTAAATGACAAGTGTGACCTGTCAACGCATCTGGACTGCTGGTGAGCAAGTTTGCTCCCCCACACCTCCCTTGTAATGTCCGGCAAGCCGGTAAAGCTCTAGTCACCTACATCTTTTCTTTTTACACACATTATCAATGCTGCTACATATGTCACTAGAGTAAAACCTAAAGTTGTTTCCCGAGTGATGTCACGTATGATCGTCTCAAAATTACGAGGGTGTGTGCGTGTTTATGATTTGGTGCGTGTGTGTATATGTGTATGTGGAGGGGGTGAACTATACCGCTACTACAAAGATTGCCTGCTTAATTTGTATGTTGTTTTCATTTTACTCATTATTACAAACACAGTCATGTGCAAAGGTTTTAATAACTTTGACGCTAGAACAGCTCACAAATCTCTATCTATCTAAGTCAATCTAAACAAACCCTGTTTATAGCATAGACATGAAGCTACTGTATGTGCAAAGTTAACTCATTCACTGCCAGCTGTTTCCTGAGCAGGAAACCCCGAGACTGCCAGGCATTTTGGACAATTTCACTCATTTTTCAAGCCCCACAGAATATTGTGTACTATGACTATGTAAACAGCAAAACCATCAAAAGAAAGATCGGACTCTCTTATTTTGTCAGAAAAAAAGTTTCTCTAGCTTATAACAATCTTTAGTAATCAGCTGTCAAATATAGGCTGAGGAAAAAAAACTGAGAAAGCAGCCTTTTTGTGAAAGCCGACAGATCAAGCAGAACAATGATTGACGCCAATATTTTTGTTCTTTTGTGAAAATCTCAAACATCTGAACCTAAAACAACACTGAGAAAGTACTTTTGACAGAAAAATAATTTACAACTGTAGAGAATTTTACATTAGACAAAAAGACATGCATTGGCCTCCCACACTGGTACCTTTTTCCTCCAAATTCTCCTCCTCTACCGTTTGCTCAATAGTCCGGGTTTTTATTACCTTGCGCATAAAATCTAGCAAAGTTAGTGAGAAAGCGCTCATTCTGTCGTCTACGAGCGGTTTTTGAGCAAAAGTTCATTTTCATTCAAGAGTGCCAGGTTGTGTTAGGTACTTCCAGGACAAACCCGTCTGAACATGCTATATACAGTATGAGCCTCTATATGTCGGGGAACAAATGCCATATTGGCAACCTTTTCAGTGCTGCTGCCATTCCTGTTTACATGGGCAAGGTGCGTTCAGTGATGCTCCGTAAATGGGAGCGGCTATTCTTTGTTTAGAAAATCATAATTCGTATCAGAATTTTTTTAAGTAAAATCCTGTTTGTTAACACTGTCGTAATATGGAATTTATTTTGTTTTGTAATGTAAGACTAGATTAGTTGAAATATTTTGTTAATATAGTCCGCAAGATCTGCAAGGATTGCAGTTATCAATGTCCTTCACCATCGTTGCTGTCATACTGTGTTGCGTGTTTTTGTTTGCACATTAAGGACAAAAGTCTTGTTTTTGTTTTAATTGCTCATTTAAACAAAGTCTAACAAAGTTTTTCCTCATGTTTTTGAGATTATAGCGTGTAAACTGCATCTGGCTACTAGTGTGGACTGAATGGGTGGCAACAATGGGGAAATGAAATGCCAGCATTTTGAGGGTAATAGCCCATCACCAACATACATTATTGAAAAACAAACAAACTATGAAGTAGTTCATTTTTGAACAGTGAACTTCGTTCGAAATTTTGAATTATGAACTATGAACTATTTCATTTTTGAAACTGTGAACTGAACGTTGAACTAGTTCTTGTAGAACCATTTAGCAATTATATCGTGACTTACAGGTTCTTTTGCTCAGTGTGAATGTGTGCTTTTGCTCAGTGTAGTCACTGTGTAACATATGGTCAGTATAGTATACTACAGTATACTACCATCTGATAATCTGTAAGTGGAAAAACCTTGAGTCAAGTAGGTGAAAAACATGGCAAATGTGGCCAGAGAGGAACAAGAGTAAAATTGGGTCATGTCCCCAAACAGAGAAGGGTTTTGGTGAAGTCACATGAAGGAAATATTTGTTCTCTCGAGTTTTCTTCATTTTAGTTTGAACGTATTGAACACTCCCAAAATGTAGTACAAACAATATTTGTCTTATTCCTAGTCAGCTGGTCAAAGTTCATAAATGCACAGCCATGAACCAAATGTATTAATGTGACAAAATGCTAGAATGCTAGCTGATTAGGTGAAGATACACAAAGGCTACAATGTGAATTTAACAAATAAAAACTGTTTATTGTATAAAGAAGGAAGCCAATTAGGCCTACATTAAGTGAAAGGTCTTATTTTCTGTTTTGTATGAATTGTTCTTTAACCAAGAAAATATATAGTTTATCCAGATACTCAATTGTTCGATAGACTTTTCAGTAGAATACTCGAGTACTAAAATATTTAGCTGCAGCCCTAAATTCAATTCCCCCGTTAGATTGTCGTATTTTTATCATGTAATAAAACCCTTGCATCGGGTCCCTGTGTGATTAACCTGCAAAAAAATTGCTCCTAAAAATTAGAAAGTTGCTCCTGAAATGGAGAAATGATTAGCACAACTGCTCCTCAAATGGAATGCTTAATGGCTAAGCTAGTGTCACTGAGTATCGTCAGAAAGTTGTAACAGAGATGCAGAGAGACTGGAAGAATCACAGAAAGGCATTGACGTGGACAGCCTTAGAAATGTATTGGTCGATTAATGGATCAAACACCCGTTGTGAATTTTGCTGTTCAGCTCCTTGTTTGAGAACAGCAAGTTGTTCAAAAAGTACTGAAACATTATACAGCTGGGCGTGCATTAAAAAGTTCAGAGGTCAAATTACTCTAACGTCACCTTGTCGAGGTTATAGTGCATTTTAGGTTCATCCTAAATTTCATCCAAAAGCCAAATATCGCTCACTTTTTTTGAGTAGTGTATGAGTACTTAATTTAACACCATCCTCAGTCCAACGCAGAGCCGGTGTCGGTGTTCGTGCATGAGGTGGCTCAGGGATTGGAGCAGCAGACTCAGCTGGCAAAGGCAGCCTTCAAGCGGATGAAGACCCTTCGCCACCCCAACATCCTGGCCTACGTTGATGGCTTGGAGGTGCGTGTAAACAGTTTTTTTGTGAGGGTCGATTTGGAAGCCCTCCATCTTCGGCAGATGCGGTAGCAATCGGGTGAAATGATGCAAAAATGCCATGTAATCCACCATGGGGCTGTGTCATCTCTTTTAAATACTCCAGTGGTACCTTGACTTCGGAATTTAATTTGTTTCATAATCAAGCTTCAGGACTGTGAAAAGTCTGTGGAGCCGCGGAATTCCGCGGGTTTTCCGTGTATAGAAATTATGTGTGTAAATCGTGCAAATTTGCAAAAAAGAATTCTGGGGGGGTTAGCATAGTACTAGTGACCCTCATATTTACATGATTGAAGATGGTAGGCAAGGTACAAATCTTCCGCCATTTGTATTTTATCGGTGCGATCTTTATCCACAATTCATTGTATGCTATCAAGTTTTTACATTATGTCGGTGTTACGGAGGGACATAGTACAGAAGGGGGACGGCGATACCGACATTGTACAGAAGCTTGATAAAGATAACGGGATCAAGAATCCGTGGAATTGGCGCTGGCTGGAATTAAAAGTCGGAAATGAATAACTTCACGAAAATATTAGAAAGATTAAAGAACCTGGGAAGGCATACTGCATCTTGTGTCATCAGGATGTGAAGTATGGATCTGGAGGGAGAACGCGCTTGGTAGATCACGTTAACTGAAAGAAGCACGCATAGTTGGTTAAAACGAAGCAGTAAAATTATAGATTTGAAGGTATTTTGCGGACACATTTCACACACATTTTACTTACTAATGTAGTTAACATTAGAATGTTTAACTTTTATTTTTCATTTATGTAATGCATGTATGGCGGCATAGTGGACGACTGGTTAGCACATCTGCCTCACAGTTCTGAGGACCGGGGTTCAAATCCTGACCCCGCCTGTGTGGAGTTTGCATGTTCTCCCCGTGCCTGCGTGGGTTTTCTCCGGGTACTCTGGTTTCCTCCCACATCCCAAAAACATGCATGGTAGGTTGATTGAAGACTCTAAATTGCCCGTAGGTGTGAATGTGTGCCTGCGACCCTAGTGAGGATAAGCGGAACGGAAGATGAATGAATGAATAATGCATGTATGTAATTTTATTTTTTATATATAGGTGTGTGTACCTATATGTACCTATAATCTATGAAAGTTATATATATATATATATATATATATATATATGTGTGTGTATATATATATATATATATATATATGCAATGTATGATTATTTATTCTACTTTTCAATACTATGTTTAATATTATTGACAATTAAGTTAATTGGTGCGGCACGGTGACCGACTGTTTAGAGCGTCAGCCTCACAGTTCTGAGGACCCGGGTTCAATCCCCGGCCCCGACTGTTTGGAGTTTGCATGTTCTCCCCGTGCCTGCGTGGGTTTTCTCCGGGCACTCCGGTTTCCTCCCACATCCCAAAAACATGCATAAATTGGAGACTCTAAATTGCCTGTAGGTGTGCATGTGAGTGTGAATGGTTGTCTGTTTGTATGTGCCCTGCGATTGGCTGGCAACCAGTTCAGGGTGTACCCCGCCTCCTGCCCGATGACAGCTTGGATAGGCTCCAGTACGCCCGCGACCCTAGTGAGGATAAGCGGCTCAGAAAATGGATGGATGGAAGTTAATTGGTTTTAAAAAGGATGTAGTTGAATTATTATGCTGTAATACCATTATCAGCGGCATTAAAAACGACATCTCGATACTATTGTTTATTGTGAGTTTCTGTGAAAATATAACGTCTTTAAAAAATTTTTTTATAGCGACAGGCCTAGGTGAGAGGCCTAGTAGAGACCTATCAGATTTAGAGGTAGATTTAACTAGCCATGAACCACGGATGATGAGATAAAAAGAACGACTGACAACTTCTTGCTGGAGAATTCATTAGATTCATTAGAAGGTCTTAACCAACGGTCTGACATGGAGCACTTTAAGCACCATCACTTTTCAGTAAGTTACCCACCTTGTGGAATTGTGCTTCAAATAAAGAGCTTTGTTGATTAAATCATTTGCCAGTCAACATTGCCTATAAAGACAGGCAGCATTTTATATTTTCAAAGTGAACCTGTAAAACTGCGGTGTTGAATGCAATGCGGGTGAAAATTTGTGTGCACCTAACTTTTGTGCTGGTGCACCCAAGAAAAAGAGTTAAGGGCACTAGTGCAATCGCTCCCAAAAGTTAGTCTGGAGCCCTGCACTTCTTCGAGTTCTTTTTTACATCATTGAGCGTTCTGCGCTATGCTCTTGCAGTCATCTTTACAGGGTGGTCATTCCTTGGAAGATAAGCAACAGTACTGAACTTTCTCCATTTATATAGAATTTGTCTAACTGTGGACTGATGAGCATCAAGAATCTTAGAGACACTTTTGTAACCTTTTCCAGATTTATACAAGTCAACAATTCTCAATTGTAGCTCTTCTGAGAGTTCTGTTGAGCGAGGCATGGTACACATCAGGCAATGCCTCTTGACAAGATACAAATCTAACCTGGTGTGTGTTTTCGAGTGGCCAGAGGAGTATTAAGCCACATCTCCAATCTTGTCTCTTGTGAATGGATTCCAAGTTGACTCTGATTAGATCGTTGAGAATCCATAGCCTAGAGGTTCACTTACCTTTTACTCCCTGTCCTGTGAATGTTTGCATTTTCAATACAAATATGAAAACATAATTGTGGTGGTATTAGTTTAAACATTTTATGACAAATTTATGCAGAAATTTAGGAAATTCCAATGGGTTCTTTGCTTTTTCCTCACACATTTGTTGTGAGACTGTACACTCAAAGAGCCGTACAACTTTTAAAATTCATTTGATCTGGTTGGAAATATCGTGGGTTTTCTTTAAATGTGGTTTTTATCTGGGTGTTTTCATTGTGATTTGTGTCAGTTGTCACCTGGCAATCTCGTTCCAGACGGAGAAGAGCCTGTACCTGGTAACTGAACAGGTGACTCCCTTGGCCATTCACTTGAAGGGTGGTCCTAGTGAACTGGAGGTTTCCTGGGGTTTGCATCAGATAGTGGTGAGACACATCTTTTTTTAATGTTATATGGTAGTGTCTATTCACCCTTGTTGTTTTTTTTAACCACTCTTCCTCAAGCACACTAACTTGGACTTGTTTTTTTTTTCTTCCAGAAAGCTCTGAGTTTCTTAGTAAATGATTGCCACCTGCTCCATAACAACTTGGGTGTGTGGGCCATCTTTGTTGATCGAGCTGGAGAGTGGAAGCTGGGGTCCCTCGACCATGTTGCCCCGGAACAGGGTGACCCAAGCGGGGCCTTGCTTCCTGATCCGAAGGCTGTTTACCCAGGCATGGAGAAGTACGACCCGCCAGAGATGCCCAATTGCAGCGGAGAGAAATGGTGAGAAACTCTCGGAACGAACATGTTTGCAGTTCCTGTCAGAGATACCATCTCAACTACAACAGGCAATGAATTTAAGAAACATGAAATACTGCAAATATTTCCACTTTTCTAAAGAG
Source organism: Phycodurus eques (assembly GCF_024500275.1). NCBI lineage: Eukaryota > Metazoa > Chordata > Actinopteri > Syngnathiformes > Syngnathidae > Phycodurus > Phycodurus eques. Next base: position 8,073,336 of record NC_084533.1, on the reverse strand, counting down.
ATTTTTTATTTTATTTTCATTTTTTTTTTTTTTTTTTACAGGGCTGGGGAGGTGTGGCGGTTAGGCTGTCTGATCTGGGAAGTGTTTAACGGGCCACTTGCCCGAACAGCCTCACTTCGTTCACTAGGGAAGGTTAGTCACTCGAACACTTCTTCTTTCATTTTTCATTATTAATAATAATAATGTTTATTTATAGAGTGGCGGCACGGTGGCCCAACTGGTTAGAGCGTATGCCTCACAGTTCTGAGGTCCGGGGTTCAGTCCCTGGCCCCACCTGTGCGGAGTTTGCATGTTCTCCCCGTGCCTGCGTGGGTTTTCTCCGGGCACTCCGGTTTCCTCCCACATCCCAAAAACATGCATGGTAGGTTGATTGACAACTCTAAATTGCCCATAGGTGTGAATGTGAGTGCGAATGGTTGTTTGTTTATATGTGCCCTGCGATTGGCTGGCAACCAGTTCAGGGTGTACCCCCGCCTCCTGCCCGATGATAGCTGGGATAGGCTCCAGCATTCCCGTGACCCCTGTGAGGATAAGCGGCTCAGAAAATGGATGGATGGATGGATATTTATAGAGCACTTTCAGTCAAAGTGCTGTACAGATAAGTAAAAAGCAAGTCCAGGTAGAATATCAACTAAAAAATATTTCATAAGACAAAATATAGTGATCTGTGAAGTGATATTTAATGATGCGTCAATCAGTCCATGTCCAAAATCAATCAAATTTTATTTATACAGCACTTTTTATACATTGAAAATGCAACACAAATTGCTTTAGAGAGATAAAAACAGTTCACAAAGAAGTGAACCTTGCCCCATCTTTGCTTGTGAATGACTGAGCAATTCAGGGAAGCTCCTTTTATACCCAATCATGGCACCCACCTGTTCCCAATTAGCCTGTTCACCTGTGAAATGTTCCAAACAGGTGTTTGATGAGCATTCCTCAACGTTCTCAGTCTCTTTTGCCACCTGACCCAGCTTTTTTGGAACGTGTTGCAGCCATAAAATTCTAAGTTAATGATTATTTGCTAAAAACAATGAAGTTTATCAGTTTGAACATTAAATATCTTGTCTTTGTAGTGTATTCAATTAAATATAGGTGGAACATGATTTGCAAATCATTGTATTCTGTTTTTACTTATGTTTAACACAACGTCCCAATTTTACTGGTATTGGGGGTTGCATATAGACAGGTTTGTGGCTTTCCTAATCAAGTCCAGTCAATATAATCAAACACAGCTGGACTCCAATGAAGGTGTAGAACCATCTCAGGGATGATCAGAAGAAATGGACAGCATATATATGAGTGTCACAGCAAAGGGTCTGAATTCTTGGCTGTGTGATATTTCAGGTTTTTTTTAATAAATCTCCAAAAATTCCAACAATTCCGTTTTTTTCTGTCAATATGTCTGTCTGGGTGCTGTGTGTACATTAATGAGGAAAAAAAAAAAACTTAAATTATTTTAACAAATAGCTGCAATGCAACAAAGAGTAAAAAATTTAAGGGGGTCAGAATACTTTCCATACCCACTGTAAGTGGGCGACATACATGCATCATTGCTTTCATTTACAGTTAAAATGGTAAACGCGTCAATATTGTCGGACACATGCAGTGTGACAGGCAAAATATGACGCAGTCCACCTCTGTTACGAGTGTGCTTCAGTTTGCTGGATGGTCATCTCTGTGCCCACAGATCCCCAAGGCCCTGGTTCCTCATTACTGTGAGCTGGTCGGCGCCAATCCACGGGCTCGGCCCAATCCAGGCTGCTTCCTTCAGAACTGCCGACGTCCCGGAGGGTTCCTCAGTAACAGCTTTGTGGAGAGCAACCTCTTCCTGGAGGAGATTCAGGTCCATTTTCTCACATAAAACCATGCCATTCATGTAGAACAGTGATTTTTCTTGACATCAAAGTCTGTAGTTTTGCATCATGACTTTGGGATGTATGAATTGAGACATACCAGCTCCACAAATTCACAGCAATCCATCTTCAGTTTATGATCATCTTTTCAGATTAAGGGTTACTGTAATGGATTAGCTTTAACTTTTGGAATAACACCAGCAATAACTCCTCAGATCAAGGAACCAGCCGAGAAGCAGCAATTCTTCCAGGATCTGAGTGACAACCTGGACTCTTTCCCAGAGGACTTCTGTAAACACAAGGTCCTGCCTCAACTGCTCACCGCCTTCGAGTTTGGGAATGCCGGCGCTGTAGTCCTCACTCCACTTTTCAAGGTCAGTCCTTTATCGCTTTCAAATATCTGTAAATACCAGAGCACCTCAAATACCTCTCAAAAAGTCAAATGCTGTATTTCCTCAAACATTGGCATCCTTTGAACTACAGTGTGGGCCTTAATTAATAGCTGGCTGCTTATAAAAAAATAAATGCCACACTTTGAATAGAAGCTTCTGTTTCTGCTCTTGTGAAAAGTAGGTCTGTAGTTGCCTTTTACAATGACAGATAACAGATATGTGTTATGTCGGCTTTACACGATCAGGGACCGATCAGCGAGTTTAAAAAAAAAAAAAAAAAAAAACAATAACCGATCACTGATCCGATCTCAAGATGGAGCAATGTGTCTATTTAAATGACTTGTTCATTTAAGGTATGTACTTGTGTTCTGTTTACTGAGTTTCTTCAAAAATACCTTGTCAGGTCATGTAATCTAATCCGCCAGGTCAAACCAACATTACAAGATGACAGAAATAACGGGTGCTAACTTATTGTAATTAAATTATTTCACACACAGAAAATGGATGGATGGACACACTGAAACTTTAGAGCATGATTCGACAGAACGCCAGTACAAACATTAGTGTTAGCATTAGCTTGCTAGGCTACATTACGTTTTGTTGCCTGCTTGCAAGCCGTATCATATTAAAAGTACGTGAACATACCTCAAGCAAACCTTGAATTAAAGTCCTCCCCTGAGCACCGGTGACAACCAGCACACGTTTCATCCCATTTTGTTCTTCTAATACACAACGCGATCGATTGTTGTTTTCGTGCCCGTAGTAACGTGTGTATCCGGTCGTGTTTGCGTTGACAAGATAAAGCCCAGTGATCATAAAAGATAGGATGCGGTGGTATCCGAATACAAGATTTTATTGCAGTAGTCTGGCATAGTGCAATTGTGAAAGACCAAATTTGTCTTGTAGTCTGATCCAGGCATTATGTGTTGTCTGTCCCACACACCGACGTTTATAAAAAAAAAATAATTTTATTGGCTGTCAAATATTTACAGTACTGCATCAAAAGACACGCGACAAGGATAAAAATGAACCAGCTTTCGGATTCAAATATACTGTACACGATGGCGACGCGGAGTAAATGTCTTGTGCAGCCGATCGATGACGTCATTGATCAGATTGGCGAATTATGACATTTCAGCCGATCAACATAAAATGATAATTACAGGCATATACCGATCAGATCGGTGTAAAGTCTATTGTTGTGTGTTGCAGATTGTTTTGCCACAATACACAGCTTGGAGTGTGCTGAAGTTTACAGTCAAAACCTAGTGTTCCACCAAGTATTTTGACATAAGTGGCACATTTGACATCATAAATGGCAAGTTTTTTTTAGTACCGGTACTTCCAAAAACAAAAAAAAAGGTACAGGACAGCGCTCATATGGTGTCTTAAAGGCTGTTACACAAAAAGCCGACAGCCAATGACTTCCTGTCTCCAGAAAAGTCAGAAAATGTATGCAAGTGTAATGTGAGGGATGAGGGTTCTGTGCGTGCGTGAAACTGACTGGCTCCTGCCTCCTGCGGACACGTTAGCACGGGTTAGCGTTACCCATCGGGACATAACCTCAGAGTCCGCAGCTCATGAGGCTCTATGAGCAAAGTCAGTGTTCTATGTAGTGGATTTTCCTGGTCTGTTAGGCAAACTCGAGAGTCAGTGTAACCAGCAAGAGATTGATAACCAAGATAGCATGAGACGACTTGGCATGGGTGCGTGCCGCACGGAAGCCCAGCTTGGAGCGCTTCAACCCGAATACAGGCTCCACTCGTTGTTGGAGACCACTCCTGAAAGTTCGAGAAGAATAAAAAGCTATCCCAATGCAAAAGGAAAACCACTTACTATCCAAGTAAAACCAAAAGGTCAACTTTTTGAGTGTTGTGGCTCTGTAAGCAATGAAAATCAGAAATGGCTGTCCACTGAGTGGGTGCACATTTATGGTTTATCATGGGAGAAATCTAGTGATGCACCGAAATTTCGCCGGCCAAAAATAGCCCAAAATTGCATTTTCAGTTTCTAAAGACGTCTGTCACCACAATAAAACGGCTGAAATAATACGTTACTTGTTGTTGCTAACTCATAGCTTTGCCACGGTATTAACCTAAAACACTGGTTGGTGATTAATACAAATAATCCTCTAAAATGAATTTTTGCTAATAATTCTGCACAGAGTGTAGTCTGGAATGCATTGATGATTAGAACATATTTGGAAGAGATGTTTGATCTCAAGTGTCCACCAGGTGGGGAAGTTCCTGTCTGCTGAAGAATACCAACAGAAGATCATCCCTGTCATCGTGAAGATGTTTTCCTCCACAGACAGGGCTATGAGGATACGACTGCTCCAGCAGGTATTTAATGCATGTCAAGTGTACAATGGAAAACATGTAACATGTGACATGTCTGCACATATTCCTTCCGGTGATGGTTGGGCAGCCACTCCAGAGAACCAACTATTAATAGACAATTCAAAAGTCGAATTTACATGATCTCCCTTTAATTCACACCAGACTCAGGTCGCACCAGCCACTTTTGCAGCATTGGGGTTATGTCATCTAATTTATAAATGTGTTATTTGCCTTGGTTCTCTGACCTAGACTATGTTGCACACGTCACCTGACCTTTGATATTTGCACATTCCATTAATACTTTTTATACTGTATATACTATAGTTTATTTAGTTTTCATCTTGTTATATTCTTTTGTAGCACCTTGAGTACCTTAAATCTAATCCTCTGTATGTGTTACGCATATTGAAGAATTGACAATAAAAGTACCTTAATATATTTTACCCTCCTCTGTGCTTCTAGATGGAGCAGTTCATTCAATATCTTAATGAAGCAGCGGTGAATTCACAGATTTTCCCTCATGTTGTTCACGGGTTTACTGACACCAACCCTGCCATCAGAGAGCAGACCGTTAAGGTATGTGCTCACTCAAAATGAAACCAAATGATTACTTTAAGGTCTACGCACATCTGTTCGATGCAGCAGCTCCCTCTTCCCCTCTGTTCAGTCTATGTTGCTGCTGGCTCCCAAACTCAACGAGTGCAACTTGAACCAAGAGCTCATGCGCCATTTTGCCAAGCTGCAGGCCAGGGATGAGCAGGGCCCAATCCGATGCAACACCACTGTCTGCCTCGGAAAGATCGCCTCCTACCTCAATGCCGGGGTAAGTCACAATAGAATATAATACAATTGAAGCGTGAACCCTCAGAACTTTTTGGAGGTTGAACAAGTTGGAATTATATCTCATATCTTCTGGAGAAGTCCTAAACTGACCAAGAATACAATATCTGAATGAAAACAGGGCTGGACAAGACACAGCTGATCTGTTTGTTTTGCATATTTTTTCATCTGTTCTTTCTGTTTACAGTAAAACCTCCCTATATATCAAGGTTCACCTGTTGCGGATTCAGTGCATCGCAGATTGTTTTTAAATCATACTTGCATTTGTGATCATTTGCCATATCATGGGATTTCTTTACATATTTTTTTAATAGTCATGTTAAAATAAGCATGTTCGAGACTAAAACATGAAAAGAGCTCAGTTGTGCTGATAGTTGAGATTTCCAAGTGTCTTTGAATGGATCGCTTCTTGCTGCGTGCAGGCAAGCAGAGTGAGAGTTTGTTGACGGTGGGAGGTAGCATTACCAGCTATCTAGCAGTAAAGATGAGACTTCTCAACCTGTTTTAAAACCCCACACACACAGTAAAAAAATCGGCCATTTAACAGTTTTGGTTGTCATATGCTTTCCCATGGGTTCACCACCTGTGGGAGGGGCCATAGGCGTCGGGGGCAGTGCGAGCTGGGCGGTGGACGAAGGCGGTGGGCGAAGGCAAGGAACTTGGCGATCCAATCCCCGGCTACAGAAGCTGGCTCTAGGGATGTGGAATCTCACCGCTCTGGCAGGGAAGGTGCCCGAGCTTGTGTGTGAGGTCGAGAAGTTCCGACTCGATATAGTCTGGTTCGTCTCCACACACGGCTTGGGCTCTGGTACCAGTCCTCTTGAGAGGGGTTGGACTCTCTTCCACTCTGGAGTTGCCCACGGTGAGAGGCTCCGAGCAGGTGTGGGTATACTTATTGTCCCCCGGCTCAGCGCCTTTATGTTGGGGTTCACCCCGGTGGACGAGAGGGTAGCCTCGCTCCGGCTTTGGGTGGGGGTACGGGTCCTGACTGTTGTTTGTGCCTATGCACCAAACAGCAGTTCAGAGTACCCACCCTTTTTGGTATCCATCCATCCATTGTCTGAGCCGCTTCTCCTCACTAGGGTCGCGGGCGTGCTGGAGCCTATCCCAGCTATCATCGGGTAGGAGGCGGGGTACATCCTGAACTGGTTGCCAGCCAATCGCAGGGCACATACAAACAAACAAACAACCATTTGCACTCAACTTCACAACTACGGCAATTTAGAGTTGTCAATTAACCTACCAAGCATGTTTTTGGGATGTGGGAGGGAACTGGAGTGCCTGGAGAAAACCCACGCAGGCACGGGGTGAATATGTAAACTCCACACAGGCTGGGCCGGGTATTGAACCCCGATCCTCAGAACTGTGAGGCTGACACTCTAACCAGTCCACCACCATGCCGCCAGACAGCAGTAAGTGTTATTTACTTTAAACTAATGCACTCAAGTACAGAAATGCTCATGCATTTTATGTTACAATTTATGTGTACAATTACAGATTGATTAAAAACAAAAGAATAGTGCTATACTGACTACAGGATAACTATGCATGAAAATAAATGATTTTGACTTGATGTCTGGCTGGACACTTATCTGCTCAATAGTACAGTGCATTTAAATAGAGGTAGACTTCACACAAATATAACTCAGTATGGCGGCACAGTGGCCGACAGGTTAGCACATCTGCCTCACAGTTCTGAGGACCTGGGTTCAAATCAAGCCTCAGCTGTGTGGAGTTTGAATGTTCTCCCCATGCCTGCGTGGGTTTTCTCCGGGCACCCCAGTTTTCTCCCACATCCCCCCCAAAAAATGTGTGGTAGAATAATTGAAGAAAGACTATTTTGTCTGTAGGTGTGAATGTGAGTACGAGTGGTTGTTTATATGTGCCCTGCGATTGGCTGGTGACCAGTTCAGGGCGTACACCGCCTCTCGCCCAGTCAGCTGGGATAGGCTCCAGCACGCCCGCGACCATAGTGAGGATAAGTGGTGTGGAAAATGAATGAATGCGTACCAAACCTACATGGCAGTAACTCATGTCAGTGTCCATGACGACACCATAAGAAAGAGACTGGGCAAAAATGGCCTGCATGGCAGAGTTTCAAGATGAAAACGACTGCTTAGCAAAACGAACATCAAGGGTCATCTCAGTTTTGCCAGAAGACATCTTGATGATCCCGAAGACTTTTTGGAAAATACTCTGTGGTCTGACGAGACAAAAGTTGAACTTTTTGGAAGGTGCATGTCCCATTACATCTGGATTAAAGGTAATACCACATTTCAGAAATAGAACATCATACCAGCAGTAGAATATGGTGGTACTCGTGTGATGGACCTGGATGTGTGATAAATGGAACCAGGAATTTTGCTCTCTACCAAAAAATGTCCAACCATCTGTTTATGACCTCAAGCTGAAATGAACTTTGGTTCTGTAGTAGGAAAATGATTCAAGACAGACCAGTAAGCCCACCTCTGAATGGCTGAGGGAAAAAAATTAAGACTTTGGAGTGGCCTGGTCAAAGTCCTGACCTGAATCCTATTGAGATGCTGTGGCATGACCTTAAAGCAGTGCTTCTCAAATAGTGGGGGGTCGCTTTGCGATGCCGGGGGGGGGGTGTGAGACCCTGAAGAACATGATTTGCTGGACTAGAATAGGGCCAAAATTCCTCCACGGAGATGTAAGGTTTAGGTTTACGGGGCAATCACTTTTTTCACGCGGAGCCATGTACAATTCTAATGAAGTTGAGACGTTGATAAACATAAATAAAAGCAGAATACAATTATTTGCAAATCATGTTCAACCTATATTTAATTGAATACACTACAAAGACAATATATTTAATGTTCAAACTGATAAACTTTATTGTTTTTTAGCAAATAATCATTGTCATCAGTTCCCAAACGTTTATTTAATGTTTTTAAAAGAAAAAGTGATGTAACACAGTAGTAAACATGACCCTGTCCCAGCTTTTTTGGAATGTGTTGCAGCCATAAAATTCTAAGTTAATGATTATTTACTAAAAACAATAAAGTTTTTCAGTTTGAACATTAAATAACTTGTCTTTGTAGTGTATTCAATTACATATAGGTTGAAGATGATTTGCAAATCATTGTATTCTGTTTTTATTTGTTTAACACAACGTCCCAACTTCATTGGAATTGGGGTTTTTGGTTTGGATTTTTTCTCCCTTAATAATCAAAACCATTTAAAAACTACATTTTGTGTTTACTTGTGTTGTCTTTGACTATTTAAATTTGTTTGATGATGGGAAACATTTCAGTATGACAAACGTGCAAAAAAAAAAAATTTAGGAAGGGAGCAAACACTTTTTCACACCACTGTAAAATAAAGGCACCCCATATGTCTTGAATCATAACCTTTATTTATTTTTGGGCTATAGATGTGGATCCGTATGGGACTGCTTCCGTCACTTCGTGGTGTTTGTGATGTTTATATGACACGACAGATGTTTTTCTATAATACTATGAATCATATCACAATATGATTGCACAACACTACACTGGCAAGGGATGGAGCCAGCTATGCCTTTTGCACACGGTGCTGTAGTTGGGCAAGTTGGCTGGCCTCCAGTTGAGAAAATGCTTCTGAGACAAAGGTCTTAATATTATTGCAAGTTAGAAATGACATCTGAGCAGTAAAAGGTGCAAAATAACATTCATATAGCCTAAATAAATGAAAATAAATTTGAGTAATTTCTCCATGACTTAACAGTACCGTTAAGGGTGGAGCTTATCAATACTCAGGTCTTCAATAATTCAGTCCAGGGGCCAGTTTAATATTGGGGCTCGGTAGCCATCCCGAATAATACGTCACACCTGATGCTTATCTTCACAGACACGACAGCGAGTTCTGATTTCTGCATTCTCACGAGCCACAAAAGACCCCTTCGCAGCATCGCGTTCTGCTGGTGTGCTCGGCTTTGCTGCCACACACCACTACTATAGCCTAACAGAGGTTGCCGCCCGAATCTTGCCTGCACTTTGTGCTGTTACTGTCGACCCTGACAAGAGCGTCAGGGAGCAGGTACTCTTTCACTTTTAATGACACATAGTCAAGGCTACATCCACAATTTAGTTTCGGCTGTTGTTTGCCCTTATTTTTGTAATTTGCTTTTCTGTTGCTGCTCTGTCAGGCTTTCAAAGCTATTAAGAGTTTCATCTCCAAGCTGGAAACCGTGTCAGAAGATCCTACCAAGCTGGCTGAGATAGGTACGAAAGTCCTCCCATTTGTTTTTTCATCTTGTGACCAGATAAAGTATGAGAGGAATGTCTGTATATGACTGTACAATCTTTCATTTTGATGCAGTATAAATCTACGAAAACTTAAATATGAAACATATGGTAATGTTATATTAAAAGCTCACTGAGATTATAAGAAAGGTATGCACGTTTTCAAAATGCTAGGAAGATTTGAATCTAGCCTCATTTCATGTCCCTGCCCCCGCCGTGTGTCTGCACAAAGACATGCTCTCAGCTCACTCAATAAAAAAGAGCCAGGAAGACAGCAGCTCGTCGTGCTCGGCTGGCTGCCTCAGAGTGCTCCTTGGTCGGCCAGGTGTATGTGACGAGCCACTTCAGGAGTGAGGGTGGGACCTGTGTCCCGCTCGCCTGCGGCTCCCTCACTCGTGGTGCAGAGTGGATGCAACGTTACACAAATTGTTACCGGTTTGATGTTGTATTTTTTGGAATGTACAGTAATTTAAAAATATGAGACGTGATCAACTTACCCAATGACTTGGTGAGAACAGTGATGTGACGTATGCGGCGGTTTTCAAAGCTCAGCCATGCAACAGTCCGCAAATAGGACACCGTCATATACACATGGACAAATTGTTGGTACCCCTCTGTTACTTATTATGCATGTTTTCCATCCCTTGTTGCTCAATAGCAAACTTTCCAAGTGGACTTTCAGATTTGTGACTGTTAGATAGACAGACAAAAAGTAAGCTTGCTTATACCTTCTGTATCTCCCGTGAAAGGGCACCGACTTTGTTATTGACTGATTATTGTGACAATAGTTTTCCAAGTAGTGAAGTAGTGCTGTTAAAATGTCCTGTTTTTGCAGTAGTTCAATCACCTGCTGTGAAAAGCGAGACAACCTCCTTTCCTGCTTTCACATCCTGCCTTTCATGGCAGGCAACAACGCCGTTTTCCCCGAAAGACGCATAACCGACGTGTATGTTCCGTGAAGGCGCTAGGTAGCCGTCTAGCCATTTCCGTTAGCAACACGTAGCAACAAAAACAGCCTGGATGTAAAAGTTACCTTTGCGACAAAACTTACACTTGGTCTAGCTGTCAGTCTGGCGAGCCTTTAATACGACGGTGTAGCCCGATGACGTCACTTCGAGGCGACACACAGTGAGTGAATTAAAATTCCCATATGACTGTTCGACCTTGATTCCGTCCGTATACATTATGTATGTATGTATGTATTCAAAATACATAAATTAACATTAACACCAAAAGCTCATGTATGAAATTATGACAAAGACAAAAACTAAGGACATTTTCGCTGTAATTGTAGTTGGTTTTAGTTAGTTTTGAAAATGTGAAATGTCATTTTATTTTTTTAAATCGTTTTTATTTTGTTTACAAAAAATATTTTTCAATTTTAGTTTTAGTCATTTCGTTCATTTTTGTTTACTAAAATAACCTTGGTCTCAAGAAAGAACCCTTCAAAACTGAGACAACTAGAGCCGTTTGCTCATGAAGAGTGGGCCAAAATACCTGCTGACAGGTGCAGAAGTCTCATTGAAAGTTACAAAAATAGTTTGATTGCAGTGATTGCCTCAAAAGGTTCCGTAACAATATATTAAGTTAAGGGTACCAACCACCAGTTTTGTCCAGGCCTCTTTCATGAGTTTGTTTTTGAAAATAATTCTTTTGAACCACAATTCAAAAGCAATGCCTTGTTTTTATTGGTTAATTTTCATTAAATGTTTATGTATTATTACTTTTAAGAAGAGGGGTACCAACAATTGTGTCCATGAGTGTATCTTTACCCATGATTTGAAGTAGAAAGCTGTCCAATTCCTTCTTTTTAACTTGTTGCTAACAGGAGTTAAATAATCAAGCCAATAAACTATAATAGTCCAGGAAGGTAATGAACAGAATTTGTGACAAAGGGCAGCCTTGGCGTAGTCCAACCCTCCCTGGAACCATATTCCACTTATTGCCGGTAATGCGGACCAAACTCTGACACCAATCGTACTGGGACTGAACAGCCCGTATCTGGAGGTCCGGTACCCCATACTCTCATAGAACCCTCCACGGGACTCCCTGAGGGACACAGTCAAATGTCAAAGTCCACAAAACACATCAAGTCTGGTTGGGCGAACTCCCATGCACCCTCAATGACCCAGCTGAGTCCATAGCTAGGGCAGAAACCACACAGCTCTTCCTGAATCTGAGTTTGACTTCGTGACGCACACTCCCTCCCCAGAACTCCTGAATAGACCTTACCTGGGAGGCTGAGGAGTGTGAGCCCCCTGTGAACACACCCTCCGCTCCCCCTTCTTATAAAGGGGGACCACCACCCCAGTTTGCCAATCCAGAGGCAGTGTCCCCGATGTTCTCACGATGTTGCAGAGGCATGGCAACCAGGACAGCCCTACAACATCCAGAGCCGTAAGGAATTGCGGACGAATTTCATCCACCCGGGACCTTTGCCACCGAGCTTTTTAGCCACCTCGGTGACTTTAACCCCAGAGATAGGGGAACCCGCCTCAGAGTCCCCAGACACTGCTTCCTCCTGGGAAGGTGTGCCAATACAATTGAGGTCTTCAAAGTTTTACGTGACCTCACCAAACTCCTCCCACACCTGAGTTTTTGTTCAAATAAAGTCCTTAACTTCACAAATTTTTTTTGAAAAAAACTAACAAAATACAGATAATACGACATGTTTTGATCATATGGGTAGACGCAAAATCACGCATTGTAAAAATGCATTATACATAGGTAGAAGGGTTTTCCCGAATTTTGAGGTCAACTTTGGGGGTGCTTATTATACACGAGAAATTACGGTAATGGTTTCTGTAATTGTGGATAATAGCTCAATTGTGGATTGAAGCTGGAGGCGTTCTTTGTAACGAGCAGGAGTAGGAGCTGAAGAATATAGTCTATCGATCCTCACTATCTTCCTGGATAACTCTTCCGTTTCCCCCTTTTCTGCCTTCCTGTTGGGACTGTATTGGACAGGTGATGAACAGCGTCTGGTTATCTCCCCACATTCCGCTTAGAATTTAGGCCAAAAAGTTTTATCTTGGTCTCATCAGACCAGAGAATCTTATTTCGCACCATCTTGGAGTCCTTCAAGTGTATTATAGCATCCTTCATGCGGGCTTTCATGTATGTGTCTTGCACTGAGGAGAGGCTTCCGTCGGGCCACTCTGCCATAAAGCCCTGACTGGTGGAGGGCTGCAGTGATGGTTGACTTTCTAGAACAGGGGTGGGCAAACATTTTGGCTTAGGGGCCACATTGACTTTTAAAATTTGACAGGCGGGCCAAGCCAGGACCCCAGATGCTTACATATATAAAATAAACCAAAGAAATCCATTGTATTGTTAATACTTAACATTTACATTTAATGGGAACAGTGTTGTTTTGTTGATTACCTTTTTTGCCAGTGCATCAAAGTCTGGTGTTAGTTTTGTTGTGGCAATTCTCAGAACACATCTGAAGTGTTCATCACTCAGCTGGGATCTGTAGGATGTTTTGTTAGTGTTTATCACACTCAAAGTCTGTTCACACACACACATGTAGTGCCAAACACAACCAGCATCCTCTGTGCCATCTTCTGGATTTTTGGAAATGTGTCTGCACTTAATGAAGTATAAAAATTATGCTGTTTGAGAGTTGAACTTCTCTTTTAAGACAGTATCACGTTGGAGATCAAACAGTTCCATCTGGAGCTCCCGTGGCACTGTTTCATTTCAGCACAACCTGGTGGAACCACTCAGCATTAGAGGACAGGGTCAAATTAATATAGTCATGATTTTTAAATGATTTGGGTGATTCTGTACCAATCTTTGGCGGGCCGAATTGAAATAATCAACGGGCCTGATGCGGCCCGTGGGCTGTAGATTTTTTAGATATGTGCCAGTAGTTCAGTACTAATTTTTGTTAGCTCGCCAGTGGTGCTTTTCATTCATCTTGTGTTAGCTTTGAGCTAGTAATTTTTGTGAACAACAAAGCAAGAAACGAAGTCTGTAACATATTTGAACATTCAATAGGTGTAATTATTTTGTTATGCGAGTTTAGTTTTAGAGTGAACTTCAACTGGAACTTTAAGCAAGCAACACTCGCCTTTACTCCTTACTACAACGATAGCACATGAGCATCCTGTTGTTCTGATCACATGGAATTTGGATGCCGTCTGGGTGCCGCTGGATAAACGTGCTGGAGCGGAGCATGGAATGGGTTGCTTATATAAGTGGTAAAATCGCAGGGTTTAGATCCAGTCTGATCTGATCCGATACTCACTTTTTTTTTGCTGAAATCAGAATGATTTCAAAGATCGATCTGGAGACTTAACTGCCACCCAAGAATATAGATTGTATACAAATTATTTCACAGTTGGGATAATAAAGTTTTATTGAAAATGTTTCAACAATTTGCTTATGAATTATGGCTTGGAGTTTACTTTATATTTTAAATAGGCAAAAAAATTATCATGATCTCATATTTCCTTGTGTTTAAAAGAAAAGGATGTTGGGTCGTCTGCTCAGCCACCCGGCACCTCTTCTGGCTGGACCGGCTGGGCTGTGACCGGTATGTCCTCGTTGACATCCAAGTTGATACGCAACGCACCAGGGACAGTGGGAGGGGAGACAACTGAGAGCAGCGGGGCTTCAAACGCCACCAGCGTGACCCCCACCGGCACCAACGGAGGTCCTGGTAAGTCTCAGATGACAATGAAACATTTCTGTACAGTAGTCACAGATAGGCATAGATCATTTTATACTTGAGACTGTGTGAGTCCCAGGATGCACATGTTTGGAAACAATGAGTCCCAGCCTTGGAACAATGACTTCCTGAAACTTAACATCACGGAGTACAGATAAAGTAATCCTCTGCTATCTGACGGTTGTTGCTTCGTGGTCCATCTATATTGCTGATTTTTATTTGCACAATTTGTAAAATATTTTTGTTATCCATTGCTCTTGCTCTCTCTCAATATATTGTGTTTCAGCCTGCCACGATAGCAAATTTCTTTAGGACAATATATTTTCCTGAAAAGTCACAATTAACGATACTATTGTTGATTGTTTTTGTTTTGTTTTTTATACCATAATAATAGCATAATAATTCAAATACATCCTTTTTAAGAACAATTAACTTTTACCAATTAACAGTTCTAAAGAAAACTGAACATTGGGATTGTAATGTAAAACAATAAATAAACTACCCATTCATCCATCCATTTTCCGTACCACTTATCCTCACTAGGGTCGTGGGCGTACTGGAGCCTATCCCAGCTATCTTTGGGCGAGAGGTGGGGTACACCCCAAACTGGTCGCCAGCCAATCGCATGGCACATATAAACCAACAAACATTCATTTGCACTCACATGATGTCTATGGGTAATTTAAAGTCTTCAATTAACCTACAATGCATGTTTTTGGGTTGTGGGAGGAAACCGGAGTACCTGGAGAAAACCCACACAGGCACAGGGAGAACATGCAAACTCCACACAGGGGATGCCGGATTTGAACCAGAACTGTTAGGCAGCTGTGCTAACCAGTCGCCCTATATAAAATATCTTAAATAAAAAATACAAAGAAATCACACTCAGGGTCTGTTTGCAAAGATTGCACTGAAGCAAATATTATACATTACACATGAGATATACAGTCATTAACCTACTAAAGAGGCCCAAAAAATGTATTAAAGCCTGCCAAATTTGAATGAGTAAATTAAAAAAACAAAAACACCATGTATGGTCTCGAAAGCATTTGAGCTTTGTCACTGTTTTTAAATTACTGTTATTTTTTTGTCCTTATTTATTGTATTAATGTTGTCGTGTTATGTATTGTATAACTTCTACTGCCTCTTGGTTTTTGAAAAAGAGATTTTATCTCTTAATAAACTTTTACCTGGTTAAATGAAGGATAAATAAAATGTAAAATACGGCCAGCCCTCGAGCTGCTGGACTATGATGAGAGACCTTCCCCTGTCAACCAAATGATGCTGAAAATGAGTTCGCTGGAGTCAATTACTGCTTTTTTTTTTTATAACCGGTTAACTTTCCCGTGCGTGCGCGATTGCGATGCGAGGAACACACGCACAACTCCGAGCCCTGACATTTTAACAGTGTCGCCACGGTCGAATGATCTTTGTAGCTCCAGGCCTTAGCTCGCTAGTTCGTTAGCTCGCAGGCTAGCAAATGTAATAAACAGTTAACTTTCCGTTAAGTCTTGCAATCGTGTGCATCTCTGGAGCAAACACCGTTTTGCCAGCGGCTTGCTGTGTCGTGTTACCACAACAACGAAAATGTATCCCTTGTCCATTTGTATTTATGGAACGATAACCCGTCCTACTCTGACTTTGATAACCTGTCGCCAATACAGGATTTGTACTTTTGATTTGCTTTGTTTGGTAGCTCTACACACACACGCACACGCCAGGTCTTAAACCACGCGTCTACGGACGCAGATTAAATATGCTTTGTGAATCCCTGCTAATTTTTGTGCATCTCAGACGCAGGACTGACATCAAACGAGATCCCTGAATAAGGAACAAACACTGCAGCAGAAAAATGTTTAGAATTGCCAATATTTAAAGTTTAAATATGTAAATGTAAATATACCACTTACTATGATTCTAAAACAATATAATTTCAAACTCATCTTACATTTTCTTTTAAAAAATGGTTTAAAGATGATTTGATTTTGAAGAATACGCTGGAAGTGTGAGGTTGCCGACGTGTATGTTGTCCCTTTGCAACCTGCAAAAAAACAAATTGTCAAGCAATAACTACACCTCTGCGTCTTCGCTTGAGCGTTTTAGCAGCCATTCTTAACAGCAGAGCACAAACATACTCCAAACATGGAAAGATTTTAGTCTCACAATCCAGATGTAACACTTCAATATACTTGCATGACACCAATTACTATTTTCCTATTACCCAGGGCTTTGGTGCTATCTCAATGGTGTCTTAGGGCTTTACAGAAGGAGCACTGAAATAGGTTTTTAGCAAGCAGCTGAGGTTCCACAAAAAAAATTTGAATAGGTGAATTTGTGAATGGCACTAAATTGCTAAAACATTACGACTCAGAGGAAGAATGGGATGTTTTTTTTATATTCATGCAGCCTACAAATGTAGGACCTCAATAAGCTGGGCCCACAATGTGTCCATTTCATGTTTTTTCTCATTTCTCCTCATCTTAGGTCCTGGAGAGAAAAGTTCACACACCTACCTGACCCAAAGTTCTAATGCCTCAAGCCCTGTGGACCGGTCACATACTCTTGAAGGGACGGATAATGATGAGGAGCCAGGAGAGCGCTGGGATGATGAGGAAGATTGGGGGAGTTTAGAGGTAGCGCTTATTTTAAAATACACTTCTGTGGAAAAAGTATTGCCCCCCTTCTCAAATTTTTATTTTTTCGCATAGTTTTCCCACTTTAATGTTAAAGATCATCAATGTAAATATCAGACATAGATAACCCAAGTAAACATGAAATGCAATTTTTAAATTCTTTTATTTATTAAGGAAAAGGAACTAGTCAAAGCTACCAGGCCTTGCATGAAAAAGTAATGGCCCCCCCCCAAACCTAATAACTGATTGGGCCACCCTAAGCAGCAACAACTGAAATAAAGCGTTTTTTATAACTGGCAATGAGTCTTTCACATTTCTGTGGCGATATTGTGGGCCAGTCTTCCTTGCAGAATTGTTTTAATTTAGCAACAATGGAGGGTTTTCGAGCATGAACGTCCTTATTAAGGTTATGCCACAGCATTTCAATCGGATTCAAGTCCAGACTTGACTAGGTAACTCCAAAATGTTCTTTTTATTTTTAAGCTATTTAGAAGTTGACCATGTGTTTTGGATCGTTATCCTGCTGCAGAACCCAAGTGCACTTCAGCTTGAGGTCATGAACTGATGGCTGGACATCCTCCTTCAGGATTTTCTGGTCAAGAGCAGAATTTGTGGTTCTATCACTTACAGCAAGTCATCCAGGTCGTGAAGGAACAAAGTAGCCCCAGACCATCACACTACCACCACCATGTTTGACTGTTGGTGTGATGTTCTTTATCTGAAATGCTGTTACATTTACAGTACGCCAGATGTAATGACACACACCTTCCAAAATTTCAACTCTTGTCCCGTCAGTCTATAGAATATACTCCCAAAATCTTGGGAATCATTCTTTACTTCAAAAAAAAAAAAAAAAAAAAAAAGAGCTGTGTTCTTTTTGGTCAGCAGTGGTTTTCGCTTTGAAACTCTGCCATGGATGCCATTTTTTTGCAAAGCCTCTTCCTTACTCTTGAGTCATGAACACTGACCTTTACTGAGGAAAGAGAGGCCTGCAGTTCTTTAGGTATTGTGCTGGGTTCCTTTGTAACTTCCTGGAAGAGTCTTCATGGTGCTCTTCGGCTAATTTCTGTAGGCTGGCCAATCCTGGGACGATTCACCACTGTTCCATGCTTTTCCATTTGAAGATAATGGCTATAGCTGTGCTTCGCCGGAATCCTAAAGCTTTAAAATGGCTTTGTAACCCTTTCCAGACTTATAGAGGTCAGTTAATTTATTTTTTGTCTGTTCTTGAATTTGTTTGGATTGTGGCATTTTGTTGCAGCTTTTTGAAATCTTTTGGCTGACTTCATTTTGTCAGGTTCTATTTAAGTGATTTCTTGATTGAACAGGTCCTGAGATAATCATGCTTGGGCGTGATCAATGAAAATAAACTCAGCTTTCCAAAAAGTTTGATTAGCCACAGCTAATTAAAGATTTTATTTTTTTTGGGGGGGGGGGCGGGTTACTTTTTCACACAGGGCCAGGTAGCTTTGAATACTTTTTTTCTTTTATACATAAACTCATTTAAAAACTGCATTTTATGTGTACTTGGGTTATCTTTGATATTTTAAACAAAGTGGGGAAAGTATTCAAAAATATAACAATTTGAGAAGGGGGTCAATGCTTTTTCAAGGCACTGTATGTGTACTTTGTTAGAACAGTTATGATGTTGACCCTTTGGAGCTGTTTTCCTCCCACAAGGACTCAGAGAAAGGTCGGGCTGAGAAGGTTGACTGGAATACTGATTGGTCGGGAATAAAATCATCCAAAAAGAACACCGGTGAACAAGGAGTAGGTTTCCTTTTAACTTGTCTTTCTTATCACAAGGGGGTTTAGATTTAAACTCGCTAGCTACTACTGTAACCACCATAATGCAACACATGTAGGTGGCCAGGTCATCATCCACCATGCCGGTGAAAAAGCAAAGCTCAGACTGGAGCAGTTCAGGCTGGGACGCTGACGACAGCTGGTCCAACGAGAAAGAGGGCCAGGGCCAGAGTTCGACTGGCGAAGAGGGTTGGGACAACGAATGGGGAGAGGGGGAGACGGACGTCGTCAGTACCGCCCTGCCTGAGGGGATCCGCTTGGCCAGCGAGTACAACTGGGAAAGCAAAGGACCCAGTCAGAGCGACCTGTTCGCTTGTGTGGCACAGAGAAACACAGAGGCCCTCACGGTGAGCATGTAGAAGTGCAAAAGACCAATTTCATTTTATTCTGAATTAATCAATGATTTACATATTTGTAGTTCACTTGCGAGACTCTTCATTTTGTACACGCTGAAATGAGATCCTATACAACAGGATCATTTTTGTCGCGGGCCACATTCTAGTCACGGTTTCCCTCAGAGGGCCGTTGACTGTGAAACCATATAAATGTTTCGTCACCTAATTATTACATACACACAACAAATTGATGGATACCTAGTTGTGAAATCAGAAGTCAAGGATAATAGTTTTTTCAACTATTGTTCAAGTTACCATAAACAAAAAATGCTTTCAATGTCTCAACGCTACTATTTATTATTATTTGATGAGAATTGAGCAATAATCATGGAAGTTGACACAGATTTGCTTTCGCGGGCCACATGAAATGACTTGACGGGCCAGATTTGGCCCCCAGGCCTTGGGTTTGACACCATGCTATACAAGCTAAAAATGTGTAATGTACAGAGGTGGGTAGAGAAGCAAAATATTGGACTCAAGTAAGAGTACTGTTTACAATAATATGACTCAAATAAAAGTAAGTAGTCCTCCAGATAATTGAGTAAGAAAGTACTCAGTGAAATAACTACTCAAGTACTGAGTACTACTCAGACCACGACCGTTAAATAAAACATGAATGTGCAAATTTAGCTATTGCTGAACAATATCACTAATCTATAATCAAAATATCTTTATAAAATAAAGTCTTTGTAACATAACATATTAAGGCAAATTCAGGTCCAAGAAATGGTCTTATACTATATTGTTTCTACTTCTTAAACAGCACCATACTGTAGGCTCACCAGGCAGATTACGAAAACAGGATCAAGGCTGCAGTGTATATAAAAAGTGTACACACTCCTGTTCAAATGCCAGATTTTTGTTGTGAAAGAATTTTGACCAAGATAAATAATTTAAAAACTTTTTCCACCATTAGTGTGACCTACAATTTGTACATCGATCCATCCATTTTCTTTTACCGCTTATCCTCACTAGGTATACCAGCTATCTTTGGGTGGGAGGCGGGGTACACCCTGAACCTGTCTCCAGCCAATCACAGGGCACATAGAAAAAAAACAACCATTCACACCGACGGGCAATTTAGAGTCTTCAATCAACCTACCACAGGTTTTTGGGATGTGGTAGGAAACCGGAGTGCCTGGAGAAAACCCACGCAGGCATGGACAGAACATGCAAACTCCACACAGGCGGGGCCCGGATTTGAACCCCGGTCCCCAGAACTGTGAGGCAGATGTGCTAACCAGTCGGTCACCATGCCGGCACAATTTGTACAAGTCAACCGAATTATTTTTGTATCTTTGGGAGGGGAGGTAAAAATAAACAACTGAAATAAACTTGAATGTGATTGACCTGAAGTTGATGTTTAACTTGCTGTCTTCTTGGCCAGGTCACCATTGCAAAAGAGATGTACTGTTTCAACTTGTCTTTTAGCTGTTTAAATAAAATAAATAAAAATGAATCTTATAACCGGCATGTGGCTATGTTCAGAAGTAACATTACATTCAAACTTCAATGTTCAATGGGAGTCCACACACACCTGCCACCATTTTTTATTTAAAAAAACAAACAAACAAAAAACCACAACCCTATTTGCTTTATCCACTAAAATGACTGAATGAAGAAGCTGTTTGCTTTATTGATGGTGTACGTGAGAGAGAAAGAGAGAGAGAGAGAAAACAGAAGATATGTTAGTTACTTGTGACCATAATATAGTGCTAAACTTGCCATATGCACAGCCAAAACAACAGCAAAAAAACAACTTACTGCAAGCTGTTTTCTCAAGTTAGAGGTGGGCTGTGACATACCTACACTGCATGTTAAATCTGTTGAATTCCGTCGTCTGTAATGTAAACACGAGTCGCACGCTGCTGTCATGCGGGCGGACGTGACTTTCTTGTCATTTGATTGGTGAACTTGAGTCAAACATCACTTTGGTAATCACAGTGGATTGGCGCAATGGCGCCCGATGCAGAAGACGAAAACGAAAGTCTAAAAATAGATAACAGCTGAGCATAACAGCTGAGCCTGTGCTGAGAGCCATACATTATCATAAAGTACTGTGAGCACATAATTCATGGAATTTTAAATAAGGTTGCCCTTTTACTGCAGATTGATCGATAGATGACTGCATTTGTTTGATGTGTTTTCCTGCTTTCAGCGTGGCGTTGGCTGGAATACAGATGCAACAGAAGACTGGGGCACTGAAGAAACTTGGGAAGCGCTAGATGGAAATCAAGGTGAGACTTAGTTTTTTTTTTTTTTATAGGGTCTAAATTGGGGTGATGCTGTCAATGGGTTGATGTCGATGAAATGATAACATCATTAATTCGTTTCTCAGTTGTCACTCGCTGTGTTCGCGATGGCCTTCAAACACAATCTTCTTTGCTCACTTTCCTCACCGTCCTCAGTTGCACTGGTCCCACTGCCCCAACTAGTTCATCAAATCACAATTACATACTCGCTCATCCAATCACATTCAGACACTGTACCTCCATGGCCTCGCAGACAGTCAGAACTTGTAAAACTCTTAACACCGATTCATGTAACACAACGTTACTAGCGCTTACTACTCGCTACAATAAATAGTAGTATATCCATCCATTTTCTGAGCCACTTCTCCTCACTAGGGTCGCGGGCGTGCTGGAGCCTATTCCAGCTGTCATCGGGCAGGAGGCGGGGTACACCCTGAACTGGTTGCCAGCCAATCGCAGGGCACATAGAAACAAACAACCATCCGTACTCACATTCACACCTATGGGCAATTTAGAGTCTCCAATTAATGCATGTTTTTGGGATGTGGGAGGAAACCGGAGTGCCCGGAGAAAACCCACGCAGGCACGGGGAGAAAATGCAAACTCCGCACAGGCGGGGCTGGGGATTGAACCCGGGTCCTCAGAACTGTGAGGCTGACTCTCTAACCAGTCGTGCACCGTGCCGCCAATAGTAGTATATAATTTTATAAAATTTTTAGTAGGAGTGTGTATTAAAATAATGTGTATTTTAATGTTTACTCCTGTGTATTAAAATAATAAATTGAATAATCAAAAAGGAGTCAGTTTTTGATATCCTCTTTCATATGCTAAATTCAAAAGATTTATTACAAATACCACACATACAACATTTACGTAGGAACCTTTATCGCACAGTGCTGAGTGTAGGTTACTGTATGAACAAATTTTTTATGAGTTCTAAAAATACATGGTATTAACCTTGTGGGGTGATCATAGTCAGCCACATGTCCTCCCATCACCCCTGAAAGAGCAGCGTCACCCATGATCGCAGCGATTCTCTCCTCGAACGGGGTGGGGCCCTCCATGCCGGTTCTTCCGCCTTTTTTTGTTGGGCAGCTGTCCTCTGCTTCACATCCACTTTAATGTCTGACCACTTCTTTTTTTAGTTAGTCATGTGCGCGCTATTCTGTCTCCACAGCATCGACAGCCGCACACGCGCTGTGCCATTCACTCCTCTTTCGCCTGTTGTTTACGCCGTAGGACAGCGTGCCAAAGAGGATTTTCTTGCGTGCCCCCACTTCATTGAGCAACTTCATATTCATAAAATATTTTTCTTCATTACCTTGCTCATTTTCCTTTTTTCTGATCATGCAGAGATCGGCATCTTAGGTGCAGGGTTCATTTAAATATGATTTGCGTATTCAAATGTGGGCGTGGACAGGGAGGAGGCGGCTACTCCATGTGCGCGCTCATTTCCACGTTGATTGGATTGTGCGAAGGAAATGTGCTTGGATTCATGAGTACGCGGAGTTTCATACATCTGAATATTTTTGTGCGTACGACGTTTTCTGGATTTGAGCGTACGCCATGTTTTAGGAGGAAATCCACGCAAGTCTTTGTTCATGAGGCCTATGGTCTCAGATTTGGAGGTGCTGATTTTCATCCCAACCGCTTCACACTCAGCTGTGAACCGTTCCAGTGGGAGTTGGAGCTCATGGCTTGATGAAGCCAACAGAACCACATCTGCAAAAAGCAGAGATGCAATATTGAGGCCACCAAACCGGACCCACTTTTACGCCTCGGCTGCGCCAAGAAATTCTTTCCATAAATGTTATGAACAGAATCGGTGATAAAAGGCAGCCTTGGCAGAGTCCAACCCTCACCGGAAACGAATCAGACTTAATGCCGGCAATGCAAACAAAACTCTTGACACTGGTTGTACAGGGACCGAACAGCCCGTATCAGGGCGTTCGGTACCCCGTACTCTCAAAGCTCCCCCCACAGGACTCCCTCTGGGACACGGTCGAGCGCCTTCTCTTAAGTTCACAAAACGTGTAGACTGGTTGGGCGAACTCCTGTGCACCTTCGAGGACCCTGCCGAGGGTGTAGAGCTAGTCCACTGTTCCACAGCAAGGACAGAAACCACATTGCTCCTCCTGTTTGACTTTCTGATGGATCCTCCTCTCCAGAACTCCTGATTAGATCTTACAAGGGAGGTTCAACCCTATAGTTGAAACACATCCTCCGCTCCCCCGTCTTAAAAAGGGGGACCACCACCGCAGTCTGTCAATCCAGAGGTACTGTCCCTTATGTCCCTGCGATGTGGCAGAGGCCTGTCAACCAGGACAAACCCACAACATCCAGAGCCTTTAGGAACTCCAAGTGAATCTCATCCATCCCCGGGGCCTTGCCACTGAGGAACTTTTTAACCACCTTGGTGACCTCAACCCCAGAGATAGGAAAGCCTGCGTCAGAGATCTCAGACTCTGCTTCCTCGTGGGAAGCCGTGTCGGTAGAATTGAGGTCTTCGAAATATTCTCCCCACCGACTCATAACATCCCAAGTTGAGGTTAGCAGCGCTCCATCCCCACTATAGACAGTGTACTGCTTCCCCCTCCTGAAACGCCGTATGGTGGACCATAATTTCCTCGAAGCCGACCGTAATTTCCTCGAAGCCGTCCGGAAGTTGTTCTCCACTGAACTCCTCCCACAGTTTTTGCCTCAGCGACCACTAAAGCTGCATTCGCTTGGCCAGCCAATACCCATCAGCTGCGTCAGAAGGCCCACAGGGGAAACATGCCCAATAGGATTCCTTCTTCAGCTTGATGGCATCCCTCACCGCCAGTGTCCACCATCGGGTTCTGGGGTTGCCGCCACGACAGGCACCGACCACCTTACGGCCACAGATCCGGTTGGCCGCCTTAGCAATGGAGGCGCGGAACATGGTCCACTCGGACTCAGTGTCCCTCGCGTTCCCCGGACTGTGAGCAAAGTTCTGTCGGAGATGAGAGTTGAAACCCCTGACAGGGGATTCTGCCAGACGTTCCCAGCAGACCCTCACAATACGTTTGGGCCTGCCAGGTCGGACCGGCATCTTCCCCCACCATTGGAGCCAACACACCACCAGGTGGTGATCAGTTGACAGCGCCACCCCTCTCTTCTGGGGGGCGTTCCTCCCAATCACGCCCTTCCAGGTCTCACTGTCATTGCCAACGTGAGCCTTCAAGTCCCCCCAGCAGAATGATGGATTCCCCAGCGGGAGCACGCTCCAGCACCTCCCTCAAGCACTCCAAAAAGGGTGGGTACTCTGAACTGCTGTTTGGTGCATAGGCATATGCACCAAACAGTCAGGACCCGTCCCCCCACCCGAAGGCGGAGGGAGGCTACCCTCTCACCCACCGGGGTGAACCCCAATGTACAGGTGCCGAGTCGGGGGGCAGTAAGTATACCCACACCTGCGGAGCGCCTCTCACCGTGGCGTAATATTGTGTAGCAAATCGGGAGTTGTTTCGTGCAGTGTCGGAAGAGTTTTATGAGATCTGATAGTCTGTGAGAACATGGTATGGTGTCTGTGCGTCATATGTGATAGCATGGATGTGTTGGGCGATGAGGCGACTCAAAGGAGTAAGAAGAGCTTGCTGTGTGTCTGCGTGATGAAGGCCTGAGCCAAACACTAGTTGTTGGTGACATTAATCGTTCATTTTCACAAGAAAGAGGTTTTTGATCGACCACCGCTTGTCTTCGGTATGTCGTCTAACTTGACGCTATAGTATATTATCACAGGACAGTGTTTAGTGTATTTGCTGACGTGAGGATTTAGACCGTCAGCTAGCGTTAGCAGATGCATTTTCAGATACAGCGGGAGGAAAAAAGTATGTGAACCCTTTGGAATTTATTAAATCGCTACATAAATTGGTCATAAATGCGGTCTGACCTTCATCTAAATAACAAGGATAAACAGTCTGGTTAAACTAATACCAGATAAATAATTGTCTTCTTATTCTTATTTAAAATAAGGTAAACATTCACAAGTCGGGTTGAGTTTCCACAGTAAGTAATGGTTTGGGGAGCCATGTCATTTGCAGGTGTGGGTCCATTGTCTTTTTTCAAGTCCAGAGTCTGCAGTTTTTAGAGCACTTCTTGCTTCCTGTTGCCGACGAGCTTTTTGGAGACAAAGATTTTATTTTCCAGCAAAATTTGGCACCTGCCCACAAAACCTAAACTACCAATACCTAGTTTAATAGCCATGGAATTAACGGTACTTGATTGACCAGCAGACTCTCCTGACTTGAACCCCATTGAAAATTTATGGGGTATTATCAAGAGGAAGATAAGGGAACAGAAACACCAAAATGCAGACGATCTGAAGGCCAATATCAAAGCAACTTGGGTTACAATCACACCTGGACTCTGCCAAAACCTGATCACCTCCATGTCACGCCACCTTGATGCTGTAATTAATGCAAAAGGATGCCCAACAAAGTACTGAGGGCATATCACTTTAATAAAACTTTTCAGAAGGCCACCATTTCTGTTTAAGATCCTTTTTTGTTGGTCACACAAAATCTTCATATTTTGTGAAATACTGTTTTTTTTTTTTTTTTGTTTGTTTGTTTTTTTGTCTTTCTGCCAGAATCATCAAAATTGAAACAAACAAAGGCTTGAAATATTTCACTGTGTGTGTGATGAACTAATATAACATAAAAGTTTCACTTTTTCAAACAAATTATTGAAATAAATGGACTTTCCCTTGATATTCTAATTTTATGGCACATACCTGTACATATTCATGAGAGTATGGCTTCTCAGCGCTAGTTCAGCTGAAGACCAAAAACAGAGACAGACTGGACATTGAGCATGACCTCAGAGTTGCCTTGTCAACTGTAATGCCAGACTTTGAGACTCTAGTCAGGAGCAAAAAAACACCCCCAATTGTCACATTAATTCTACAAAACTCTGGTCAAGGTTCAGTGTTATTCGGTATTGGCAACTGTTAAGATAAAAGCTGTTAGTTAATTTAAGTTGTTTTGTTTTTTTACACTTGAATTGCATTTCGTGTACTTGAATATCACCTTGATTAATATTTGGAGTTTGTGGATTAAAAACCGCTGCATCTTTATTTCCCGTGCAATGTTACTTATGTTAGATAAAGTTTCAGTTGTCCTCAAGATTCACTTTTTGTTTTTTTTTATTGAAATTCAGTCACTTGTGTTAATGGGAATGTTTTCCTCTCTACTATCGCTACTGTTTATATTATTAAATTTGAATTTTCAAGGTTCAAGGTACTTTTACTGTCAATTCTTCAATATGCGTAACACATACAGAGGATTGAAATTACGGTACTCAAGGGCCCGCGGTGCGACAAATAATATCAATATAAAAGCAAAAAAATATATAGTGTATATATAGTATAAAAAGTATTAATTGAATGTGAAAATATCAGTGGTCAGGTGACGTGTGCAACATAGTCAAGGTCAGATAACCAAGGCAAATATGTCATTTATAAATTAGATGACAAAACCCCAATGCTGCTAAAGTGGCTGGTGCGACCCTGAGTCTGGTATGTGTGTGTGTGTGTGTGTGTGTGTGTGCGCGCGTGCGCGCGCATCTACATGTTTGCAGGGCGTCAGAGTTCAGGTGGGCAGAGGACAGAAGAAGTAGAGGGGGCAGAGCGGGCAGAGAGTTCAGATTCCTGACAGCCTGATGACTAAAACTTTCTTTGAGTCTGCTAGTCCTGGCCCGCAGACTCCGCAGTCTCCTGCCTGATGGCAGCAGACTGAAGAGGCTGTGTGACGGATGGGTGGCAAATCCTTCGCTATGCGACAGACTTTGCGGGTGAAGCAGGTGCTGTAAATGTCCTGCAGGGAGGGAAGAGAGGTTCCGATGATCTTCTCAGCTGCCTTCACTATGGGATGGAGAGTCTTGCGGCAGGATGCGGTGCAGGCTCCGTACCACACACTCATGCAGTTGGTCAAGATGCTCTCCACCGCAGCACCTTTGATGTTCAGGGGAGCATTCTGGGAGTGCGCTCTTCTGAAGTCCACAACAATCTCCTTGTTTTTTTTCCACCTTCAGGGAGAGATTGTTGTCCATGCACCACCCGGCCAGACGGCTCACCTCACTCCTGTAGTCTGTCTCGTCCCCGTTGCTGATGAGACCCACCGTCTGCAAACTTGAAGAGGTTGGAGCTGTATGTCTGTGTGCAGTCATAGGTTAGCAGGGTGAAGAGGAGGGGGCTCAACACACAACCTTGAGGGACCCCCGTGTTCAGAGTGATGGTGCTGGATGTGTTGCTGCCGATGCGTACTGCCTGCGGTCTACCTGTCAGAAAGTACAGTAGCCAGTTGCACATCGAAGTGTTGAGCCCCACCTGGTCCAGTTTGGAGAGCAGTTGTTTAGGGATGATGGTATTGAATGCTGAGCTGAAGTCTATGAACAGCATTCTGACATATGACTCCTGCGAGTCCAGGTGTGTGAGCGCAAGTGGAGGCCTGTGGAGATGGCGTCATCAGTTGACCGGTTGGACCGATATGCAAACTGGAAGGGGTGCAAGGGGCGGGGGGCTTGACGTGGTGCATGACTAGCCACTCGAAGCACTTCATCAGGATGGGAGTGAGCGGAGGGTAGTCATTGAGGCAAGAGGCAGACGACGACTTTGGGACCGGGATGATGGTGGTGGCGGCTTTGAAGCACGTAGGGACAACACCCTTACTCAACGAGCTGTTGAAGATGTCCGTGAAGACATCTGTTGAGTTCAGCTGCACAGTCCCTCAGAGCACAACCAGGTATGTTGTCTGGGCCCAGGGGCTTTTTGTGTGTTGATCCTATTGAGAGATCTTTTCATTTTGTGTCTATTGGCACTATTGTCTATTTTGTAATATGTCAGGTTCAAAATGCAACGTTTTCCTTAAATTGAGATGTTGAAGTCTGGCGCCTTGTCTATGAGGAGTGATGGTGGGTCCCGAAGCCTGAACAGTTAAAACCACTGGCATAGAGGTTTTTCCTCCCTGTCCTGTGAATGTTTTTTTTTTTTTTTTTTTTCAATAAAAATATGAAAACATCGTTTGTGTGGTATTAATTTAAGCATACTGTTTATTCTTTTCATTTAGATGATCAGCCAGAAATTTAAGAAATGCCAAAGGATTCACATAAGTTTTCCTCCCACTGTAGGTGCTTATAGCACTTGTACTTTTGTTATATTTAGTTAGACTTAGACTTATAGTTAGACTTGCATATTTTGCAAGTGACTGTGTTACTGGTCTAATTTTTAGTAAAATATTTCCACTCGAGCTCGGATTCTCCGTCTAAATCCCCAATCGCTATTTGCATTGACAGTAACAAATGACTTGCGAATTACAATCGAATGGTTACTCCTTGTACTATTCCGAAATAAAGACATGTCATTATCCAACAAATGAAAACTCATATTTGATTATTGCTAAATTATCTATAGCCCCCTGGTCATGTCCTGGCAGTTTTTTGGGCCGTCATAGATTTTGTCACAACACCAGAAAGAGGGTACACTGACAAATTTTGGCAACCACCAAAATGAGGTAGCCTAAGCACAAAAATGTTTATAAACGTTTAAAATGGATTACTTTTACGTGGATCCCTCGCTGCGTCGTGGCCGTGGTTTGTTTTTCCCAGTCTCTCAATCCACGCTGGCTGACAACATTAGCCCTTAGTTAGCTGCTAGTAATCATCTGCCACGATTTTGATGAATTAATCTCGGACAACTTTCTATCATTCATTCTGCCGCAGTCTTGAACATCCGTGCAGCTCTTCGGGCACGGCCATCAGACGCCTCGTTACGCGGAGTTTGTCTCGCGGGAGACTGCTACGTGCAGTTGGAAGCTACTGTACAACTGCATATGAACATGTAGTAAGTCAAAATGGTGGCCGTAAGACAAATGAAGTGAATAAAGTGGGGCAACATCTTGTCATACTATGTTATTCTTTGATTAGTTTTCATTTGAATCTTGAAAATTCTGACTCCGGGTTAGTTCTTTTTGCCACACTCCCAAGTGAACTAGCATCGATCTGTTCATAGCACTAATTTCCACACGCTTGAGGCACCGCTGTTGATTTAAGTGAAGTCCATGTTATTAATGCCAACACGTGATTGGCAATCGCAAACTTGAAGAGGTTGAAGCGACTTGAAGTTATAATCATTGTTGCACAGTGGTAAAGTTGACACTTCGACTAAACTGTTCAACCCATAGTGTCTGTGCGGTATTTAAAATTAGGGCTGCACGATAACTATCGGCCCGATGTTGAGAAAAAAATGACGTCACACTCATCGGTCCGATACCGAAAAAACTGGACGGATAACATGAACTGTATCATTCAGCGGCGCATTGGTCGCCAGCAGCTGCTGTTTGCATTGGTTTGAGACAGTCATGGATATTTTCACCATATTTCTTTGTCTACAACACCAAAAATAGTCAATAGCTGCAGTAAATTAGCATATGATCGCCAGCACTTGCTGAAATTACAATCATCCAATGACTTTGAGTTCGTAACTGCGACGCTCACGTCTTTGGAGAGCAGCTCTCTGGAAGACCCGGCGACCTATGAAGCAGCGGACTTGCTCAGCAGCTCAAGCCAACAGAGGAGCGAGTGGGGGCGGTTTGGCCGGTTTGGCCGCCCCCACTCGATTAGATCTACAAATAATTGGATGGTAAATACCATCAAAATACACAATGGCCTTCTACGTTCGATGGGGCCAGCGCGAGTCTGTATCCATAAATGACGCACGTGCTGACTTGCTCAGCACCAACAATTGCCCTTTTCCCGGCACTCTTTGCGCAGCCACAAATACTAATGTTTTCAAATAAACATTAAACTGAATGAATGATCGCCCATTCTTATATTGTTTAAAATTAATAAAAAGAATATTTGAACCTGTGTATTATGCAAGTTCGAGAAGGAGAAATAAAAGTTCATTGTAGCGCTGCACAATATTTTGTTTGAGCATCGTCATCGCCATGTACAGTGGGTACGGAAAGTATTCAGACCCCGTTAAAAATGTTCCTCTTTGTTATATTGCAGCCATTTGCTAAAATCATTTAAGTGTTTTTTTTTCTTTGCAATGTACACGCAACACCCCATATTGACAGAAAAAAAGGGAATTGTTGAAATCTTAGCATATTTATTAAAAAAGAAAAACTGAAATATCACACAGCCATAAGTATTCAGACCCTTTGCTGTGACAACCTTTGCTGTGTGTGTCTTTTTTCTCTCTCCTCAACTCGGCGTCACATTTTGCAACGGCTGTCTTCCCGCTCCTCAATCAAACGCTTGAGTTGACGTCAGCACGTTGTCACGCTGCGTCTGTCTTCACGACCGTCTCCGCGATAAACCTGTTTTGCTCTTCAATGTGTTTTTTTGATGCGGAAAATGTGAATTTTGACCACCAAATTGCGATGCAAGACCGCTTAATTCGAGCCTTGCACACAAACATAGGTAAGCAATGTTGTGCGTCAGTGGACGCAGATACAGCACGCTTTATGCATCCTTGGTCATTTCTGTGCGTCTTGGACGCAGGACACACATTAAACGAGATCCCTGTATCTGAGTCAAGGCAGGTGAGCGAATACTTTTGGAAATATAGTGTAGATAGGGGTCCCTGCTCCAGTTTGCCATCATTTTGGGTGTCCTTGGCCTGGGTTGAAGACTCTGGATATAAACCATTAAATAAACAACAATTATTATCGTATCGGTTTGGAGAAGCAGCAAGTTATCGGTATCGATGGCAAAAAAAAAACCGTTATCGTTGCATCCCTATTTAAAATGTGTTTGCAGTTTTGCACCACTTTCCGAGCTTAGTGTAAAGCGGTTTATGTATCGCACGACAGGTCTGAGCAAGGCCGAGCTGTCCAAGAAGAAACGAGAAGAGAGAAGGAAAGAGCTGGAGGCCAAACGGGCGGAGCGCAAGGCTGCCAAAGGTCCCCTCAAGCTGGGTGCACGCAAACTGGACTGATGGTGCGTTTCACCAGGTACGACCATGACCTGCATTGACTGAACAAGGGCCACCATATGGAGGCTCCACATTCCTAGTAAAGAGCCACCGACGAGAATGGGAACTTCTTTTAGAACTGTCGCTCACTTGGACAACATAGCTTTGGATTCTCTGCTGATCATCAACGCAGAAACTTGGAGGCGGTTGACACTGCAGAAATCCCTTGTTTATCTCGCATTGTACTATTAAATGGGAGCAAAAAGCAACAAGGGTTCATGGCACAATATTCGGGTTTGGGGTTCATAACACAATATTCGTGTTCGCGCTTCATAAAACACTCAGTTGTAAAGTAAATGTATATAAAATGGAGCCTTTTGTCTTAAAATGACACTTCTTCAAATAGTAATGTAATATATACACACTCACAGTGGGGCAAAAAAGTATTTAGTCAGCCAGCAATTGTGCAAGTTCTCCCACTTAAAAAGATAAGCGAGGCCTATCATTTTCATCATAGGTATACCTCACTCATGAGAGACAACATTAGGGAAACAAATTCAGAAAATCACATTGTCTGATTTTTAAAGAATCTATTAGCAAATTATGGTGGAAAATAAGTATTTAGTCAAGAACAAAAGTTCATCTCAATACTTGATATGCCCTTTTTCGGCAATGACAGAGGTCAAACGTTTTCTGTAACTCTTCACAAGGTTTTCACACACGGTTGCTGATATTTTGGCCCATTCCTCCATGCCGATCTCCTCTAGAGCAGTGAGGTTTTGGGGCTGTCGCTGGGCAACACAGACTCCCTCCAAAGATTTTCTATGGGGTTAAGATCTGGAGATTGGCTAGGCCATTCCCGGACCTTGAAATGCTTCTTACGAAGCCACTCCTTCGTTGCCCGGGCGGTGTGTTTGGGATCGTTGTCATGCTCAAAGACCAAGCCACGTTTCGTCTTCAATGCCCTTGCTGATGGAAGGAGGTTTTCACTCAAAATCTCACAATACATGGCCGATTCATTCTTTCCTTTACACGGATCACCTTTACACCTTTGCAGAAAAACAGCCCTAAAGCATGATGTTTCCACCCCCATGCTTCACAGTAGGTATGGTTGTTCTTTGGATGCAACTCAGCATTCTTTCTCCTCCAAACACAACAAGTTGAGTTTTTACCAAAAAGTTCTATTTTGGTTTCATCTGACCATATGACATTCTCCCAATCCTCTTCTGGATCATCCAGATGCTCTCTAGCAAACTTTAAATGGGCATGGACATGTACTGGCTTAAGCAGGGGGACACATCTGGCACTGCAGGATTTGAGTCCCTGGTGGCGTAGTGCATTACTGATGGTAGCCTTTGTTACTTTGGTCCCTGCTCTCTGCAGTTCATTCACTAGCTCCCCCCCCCCATCTGGTTCTGGGATTTTTA